>NC_048223.1:25872944-25912921 GCF_002007445.2 Ailuropoda melanoleuca
GATCAAATGTTCTTTTCTGGTGTTTCTTTCCATGATTCCTACTCATTCTTGCACTCATTCATGACATTAAAAAATGATGATGATGAACAAAATCAGAAAAGAGCTAAAGAAATGGAGAGATATCCATGTTCATGCACAGGAATTGTCAAGATGCCAGTCCTCCCCAGACTGATCTGTAGGTTCAAAGCAATCCCAATCAAAATCCCAGCAGTATTTTGCACATACTAACATCTGAAAGTTTATGCGGGCAGTCAAAAGACCTAGCATAGACAACACAATATTAAAGAAACAAAGCAAAGTTGGAGAACTGACACTACAAGACATCAAGGCTTACTATAATGCTACAGTAATCAGGACAGTGTGATATTGATTTAAAAAAATAGCCACATAGATCAATGGAACAGAACAGAGAGCCCAGAAATAGATCCCCATAAATATAGTCAACTGACCTTTGACAAATGAGCAAAGGCAGTTGAATGGAGCATTCAGCAAATGATGCTGGAATGATTGGACACCCGCACGCAAAAAAATGAACCTAGATATAGACATTGTGCCCTTCACAAAAATTAACTCAAACTGAATCATAGACCTAAGTTTAGAACGAATGCAAAATTATCAAACTTTTATGAGATAACATAGGAGAAAACCTAGATGACCTTGGTACAGCAATAACTTTTTAGATATAACACCAAAGGCACAGTCCACGAAGACAGCATTAGTAAGCTGGGCTTTATTCAAATGAAAGACTTCTGCTCTGCCAAAGAAAATGTTAAGAGAATGAGAAGACAAGCAACAGATTCAGAGAAAATCTCTGCAAAAGACATATCTGATAAAAGACTGTGTTTCACAATACACAAAGAACTCTTAAAAGTCAATAATAAGAAAACAAACAACCCAATCGAAAAATGAGCCAAAGACCTTAACAGACACCTCACTGAAGAAGATACATACATGACAAGTAAGCATAGGAAAAGAAGTTCCTTATCTTACATCATCAAGGAAACACAAATTAAAACAACAAGATACTACTGCACACCTATTAGAATGGCCAAAATTCAGAACACTAACAAACACCAAATTCTGGCAGGAGGTAGAGCAAGAGTAACTCTCTTTCACTTACTGGTGGGAAAACAAAATGGGAAGCCCACTTTGGAAGACAGTTTGGCAGGTTTTACAAAACTAAACATACTCTTATTATATGATCCAGCAAGAGCACTCCTTGGTATTTATGCAAAGGAGTTGAAAACTTATGTCCACACAAAATCTGCACCTAATTGTTCATAGCAGCTTTATCCATAATTGCCAAAACTTGGAAGCAACCAAGATGTCCTTCAGTGGGTGAAGGGATAAAAAACTGTGGTAACTCCAGACAATAGAATATTAGGGCTAAAAAGGAGCAAGTTCTCAAGTCATTAAAAAAAATGGTAAAATTACTAAATTTCACTTAGTGATTCATATTACCAAGTGAAAGAAGCCCATCTGAAAAGGCTACATACTCTATGACTCCAACTATGTGGCATTCTGGAAAAGGCAAAGCTATGAAGACAAAAAAATAAAAATAAAAAATAAAAAAAATCAGTGTTTGCTGGCAGGTTGGAGTGGGATAGGATGAATAGGATCAATGATTGTTATATTTTTTAAATTTGTTTTTGTGTGTGTGTGTGTGTGTGTGTTTTCTCCATTTTTATTGAGAAATAATTGAATCCATAGCTGTATAAGTTTAAGTCTTATAGCATGATGTTCTGATTTACATACATTGTGAAATGATTACCACAATACTCTGCATAATAATAATACATGTTATTAGGCATTTGTCCAAATCTACAGAATGTACACCACCAAGAGAGAACCAAAATGTAACCTGGACTCTGAGTCGCAATGATGTGTCACTATAAGTTCATGAATGGTAAGAAATGTACCACTCTGGCGAGGGGTATTGATAATGAGGGAGGCTGTGTGCATGTATAAGGACAGGAGGTATAGGGGAATTGTCTGTAGCTTCCCCTTAACTTTGCTGTGAAGGTAAAACTGCTCTAAAAATAAAGTCTTAATAAATGGATNGTATAAGGACAGGAGGTATAGGGGAATTGTCTGTAGCTTCCCCTTAACTTTGCTGTGAAGGTAAAACTGCTCTAAAAATAAAGTCTTAATAAATGGATGATGATGATGATGATGATGATGGTGGTGGTGGTGGTGATGAAGAAGTGTGGTCCTTCCTAAGAGGACATTTGAGTTTTTTAGAGGATATAATGGCCATTTCCTCTAGCTTAATATTTTAGCTCCTTTTATCTCTGAGTATAAAGAAAGTATTGCTGATTCAAACTGTTGGCTTGACTGACACGAAACTACATTCTCTCATTCCTATCATGTATGTGCCCACCTCTTGGTTCTCCCTCCAGGCTTCAATGCCATATTGGAAAGAAGGCTTTGTGGCCACTGAAGTTGGAGGGAATACCCTTAGTGAGGAATGACATCAAGTCCCTCACATTATTGCCCTCGAGCCATTAATTAAATTCCCTCAGTCCCAAAATGAAGAAAAGCCCAATTGCCNAATACCCTTAGTGAGGAATGACATCAAGTCCCTCACATTATTGCCCTCGAGCCATTAATTAAATTCCCTCAGCCCCAAAATGAAGAAAAGCCCAATTGCCAAGGGGATTCACTAAAAACATTATTGCCCTCGAGCCATTAATTAAATTCCCTCAGTCCCAAAATGAAGAAAAGCCCAATTGCCAAGGGGATTCACTAAAATCACACTTTGAAATATTGAACCAAGTTGTTGAACCATGCCTGGATCTTGGGTGCTAAATAAAGTTTAGTTTTCCTTTTCTTCTCACAAATGATCGTTCTTCTGAGTGAATCCACCATTTTTATGATTGATGGTGATGATAAAATGCACATGAGCGGTAGGCCGAGACTGAGGCCAAATGTCCTCAGGAGAGGCAGTGGTGGGAAGATGATGGGCTTGGCCCCCATCACCCTGTTCCACTATTGACTGCACATTTGTCACGGCTTGGAAAATCAGTTTGCCTTTCAAAAAAAGGAACCATATGAAGAGAAAAGCAAGAAATGGTTCTCAGTGTTGGCTTCTCCTAGCCCCAGTATTCTCATCTGCAGCATGGGAGTCATAGTTTCTGCTCCTTCTGCATCATGAAATTAAATTGTAAGGATCTGATGCGATAAGAGATGTGAAAAATGTCTCCCACGTGTACAGCATTCTAGAAACACAATGCATTGTTGTCTGGGGGAAATCCACATATGCATAAGGAGCCATGTTGAAACGATATGCTGTGACCTGAGAAATCACACACCCTCTACAAGCCAGAGACTTGGGGACTTTATGGATTTGAGTGATACCCAGTTCTGGTGTCAGAACTGAAACCATGACACATCAACAGTTTCCTCTTCTTGTCTTGGCACATAATTTAACCCAAACTCCGCAGCTCCTAAAGTTCCTTTTTTCTTCTTAAATATTTCTAAATCTGACTATTATCAGGAAGTCATTCAGCTGAAAGCTCACCTCCAGTGGACCATGCAGGCCATGGCCTATGAAAATTGCCCCCCCCCCATAATTCATGCTGTGATGGGTGACAAGGACCCTGGTCTTCTACCACATCAATGACTATTAGGAAAATTAGTCCTCCCACTATTCCTCCAGTAGAAAGAGCTTGATTCTGCCTCAGGGCCTTCACACATGCTGTGCTCTGCCCTCTACCTAAAATTCTCTTTCCAGATCCTCCCATGGCTTCCTCCCTCATTCAGCAAGGTTTCTGATGATCCTAGAGGCCATCTCATAAGGCAACTTTCTATCACTCTCTAACTCCCCAGTTTTCAGGTGTGGACCTCCCACCAAACAACATCAGCATCACTTGGGAATTTATTAGAAATGAAAATTCTTAATCCCCACTTGAGTCCTACTGAAGCAGAAACCTGGGGGATGGGACCTAGAAATCTAGATTTTAACAAATCAGCCAGGCGATTCTGACACATGCTGAAGTTTAAGAACACTGTTCTAGCCTTTTACTGTGTTTGCCTCACAGTCCTTATTACCATCTGACATTATATTAGTTATTTCTTTGCAGATTTATTGTCTCCCTCCCCTACTAGAATCAAACTCTCAAGGAGAGATTTGGTCACTAATGTATCCCCAGCACTCAGAATAGTAGCCAACACACAGCAGGCTCTCAAAAAAGATTTTGAGATGAGTGAATGATTTGCTGCTTCAGGGTTGGCACAACCCATCAAAACCAGAACACAGTACGGAGCACAAAGTGTCAATCCATCATCTAAATTTCCACCCCAAGTGACATGAATGGGAGAAGAGAAGAGACTTGGTGCGGGGATAATGTCTCTCATTTTACTGAATTTTACGAAGTTAGATTCGCTAACATTCCTACAGTTGATAAATGCTACATCTTGGACCAGAATCCAGATCTCATAGTTCTCATCCAGTCACCTTACCATTATGTTTGGAACTAAGGTTTCAGCAACGAGGATAATGTCCAGACTATAATGCCAAGAGGTCGTAAAAGTTTGGGAAGCAGGAAGGGCTTTAAAATTTTTTATCAGGCTTGTTTTCTTTTACTGCAGGGTTCCTCAAAATCTTTAAAGTGTTAATTTGTGTTGTCAATCTCTAAGTAGAAAATGGTTTACAATGCAGTGATTCCCAAATTTTGGATCAGTAAGTCTTTTTTTATACCTTAGGGGACTACTGAGTTTGACAAACTCTGCCAAACTCACGGTTTCTGACCATCTGGCATGCCTCCTTGACCAGTCACATGGTAATACACTATCTGTGATTTCACTGGATCAGTTAGTTACCTTTTGCTGCCTAGTAAGTCACCCCCAAAATTAATGACTTAAAGTGGAAGTCATTTAGTATTTTTCATGGTCTGTAGGTTATCTGGGCAGTTCTTTAATTTGGGGTCAGAGAATCTATGGTCATCTCACTCACATGTCTGATGGTTGGCAGCCTGGTTGGCCTGGGGAGCCCTCAGCTATAATCGATCAGCTTTGCACCTTGTGGTCTTCCATCTTCCAGTGGGCCAGCCTGGGCTTCTTCATGTGGTCGTCTCAGAGGTCAAAGACCAGCAAGAAAGCTAGCACTTTTTAAATCTCTGCTTACATCATGTTTGTTAAAGTTCTATTGGCCAAAGCAAGCCCCATGTTCAAGCCCAATTGGAGGGAGGAAAAACAGGCTCTGCCTCTCTGAAGGGAGCATCAGCAATATCACCTTGGAAAATGCAACTGATGCACATGGCCGATGGTTAGAGGAACAAAGCCAAACATCTGATTGAGAAGTTTTAAATAGGAACAACCATAGGTCCCTTTTATTCTCTTCTTCGGATTGAGTAACATTTTAATCGGGCCTTACCTTTTCCGATTCTTTGCTCAGCTTAAGGGACTCATCATCATTTTTCTTTGTCAAGACTAGCCAAAGCTTTTCTGTAGTGCTTCAGAGATTGATACTCAAAGCCAAGAGCAAAGGTCACTGGGTATGTGGGGTATGAACTGTCTCGACAGAACTATGTCAGATACTGATAGGTTTGCGCTCACGCTCATTTTATGCCACACATCCAGGGAAATATAGACCGAGGCCAAATAATGCAATGCATTTGCGCACGGCAAATGGAGGCAGGGTGTATTCACCTCATCACAGAAAATGGAAGGAAGTATGCTTTGATAGTCTCAGTGCTCTTGGCTGTCAATTCACCTTGAGTGGGTAGCTTCTATCTCACCCATGAACATTTGTTGAGGGCAAAGTTGGGATCAGGTGCTAGGCTCTTGAGAGATTATGATGGACAAAGTAAAATGATCCCTCTCTGTGGAACTTTGTCAAGAAAGGTGGAAAGGCATTTAAAAATACAACCAAATGATTGATTGGATAGAGAGATGATAGAAGATAGATAGATAGATAGATGATAGAAAGATAGATAAAGAAGAAGAGAAGGATGAATGAAGGAGGGTGATGAGTGAAGGCACCTAATTTAGATGGGGAGGCCTCTCGGAAAGGGACATTTCAGCCATGTGCTCAGGGATGAATATGTGCCAGCCAGGTGAAGGGAGGGGTGGGAAAGCATTTCAAGAAAAGGATAACCAAGCTTCTGAGGCACAAAAGATTTCAACCAAGGAATCACGGAAGACTCATGTGTTCTTACTTCCTTCTCATATATATTTTAGCAATTGTGCTGCACTGTCATTCACTTGATTTGTTTGCAGTCTCTGAATTATTTATTTTCATATTCAAAATTAGTAAATACATCTTCTGTGGTCTCCTTCAATGACTATTTAAGCTATTAAAATATTACTTCATTTCCACAATTGCCATTTTATGTGATTTTCTTTTCAAAGAGACAACCTTTATAATTTTTTTGAAATATGCCTTATTTTCCCCAAAATCTGAAAGAAATGTGACTTAAAAAGGTACTCCTTTAGAATTCTATAATTGTTCTTCACTGCACCATTTTGGCCAACTGAAGGAGTGCTTACTTTCATTTAAATTCTGAAATAAGTAAGGGAAGAGCCACCAAATGTTTATATTTCATATAAACATTGTGTGTGCATGTGTTTTTACCTGTGTGTATGTTTTTCCCTTTGCATGTCTGTTGCTGTGTGTGTGAGTTCCATGAAGAAGGGTTTGTTTGGTCTGTTTTGTTCCCTAAGCCATTCCCAGCCCCTAGAATGGTACCAAACACAGAGAAGATGCTTCATAAATATTTGATGGATATATGATTTCAAAATCCAGCTCTGATTTTTTCCAAAGAAATAATAGCTATCATTAATCAGCATCTATTACGAGCAGGACACCGTCTACTCCTCTACTTACTATACACAAAATCCTCTCAGAGAGATAATGGTAGTATTCCCATTTTACAGATGAGAAAACAGACTTGTAAGAAATGAAGCAAATTATTCAAGATAATTTGCTTAGCCTCTAAGCTATAAGAAAGGGTTTTAGAGTACAGTGCAGTGGTCAGTGGAAAGAAATGTTAAGGAAAGACTATTACAGGCATTGTAGTATATGTATACATAGATCTATAATAACAGAATAATCAGATCATTCTGAAATATATAACACCCTTTGCCCTAAAACTCCCTCAGGGTTTACCTGTATTTTTCTTTTGTCATATTTCTGGATTTGAACAAAAAATAGTTTTGAAAAGCATCTGCTTTAAATCATCATCCTGTTTCAAAGGCTGTGTTCTAAATGTAGAATAAAAAGCAGAAGAAGGAGAACATATACTTTCACAAGTTCAAGACCGCATCATCAGTTCATGTGCTATCAGAAAGGGGAAGAACAAATTTCATGGTGTGTGGTGATGCCATATGCTGACTTTACAGCACATTAAAATTAGGTATAACAAATACAACGGTTTTGGGGAACTAATGAACAAGTGGTCACAATTCAGTGTAATGGAATGGTTCATGCGCTTGTATTTCTTAACCCAAAGGAAGAACAAAGGAAGAAAGGTTTCCTTTCTTCTTAAATCTTAGGCTGAGTTCCTCTTTCAGGGCTGCTGCTTCTTACCTTTATTAAAGGATCATGCTCTAGTATGTAAAGTTCAGGCTGTCTCAATCACTTTCATTCCATTTGTAATTAAAATAAGACTCTAGGAGCGCCTGGGTGGCTCAGTCGGAAGAGCATGAAACCCTAGATCCTAGGGTTGTAAGTTTGAGCCCCATGCTGGGTGTAGAGATTACTTAAAAATAAAGTCTTTTAAAATGTTTTAAATAGATAAATAAAATAAGATTCCAGAGTTTCTCCGAGCCGGCACTATTGATGTTCTGGGCTGGGTTAATCTCTGCCATGTTCTGCATCGTAGAAAGTTGAGCAGCACCCCTGGCTTCTACCCACTGGATGCCCATGGCATCTAGGCTACCTCACCCTGCCCTTGCCCGTTCCCAGGTTGTGACAACCAAAAATCTCTCCAGACTTTGCCAAATGTCCCCTAGGGGGCAAACTCATCCCCAGTTGAGAAACTTACTGTTCCCACTTGCCATTGTCAGAAAATTTGAACTTTGCTGCTAAAATGATTTTCTAGATTTAGAAACTTCTTGCTGGCATGCTTCAGCACCTTACAGAGAATAGAGAAAAATGTGGAGATTATTCATAACAAATAATATTTAATCCACTTCTATCCTAAGTAATTTAATTGAATGAAAATTTTCTTTTCTTCAAAATACAGAAAAATAAAAAAAATTCTTCAAGCATGACATCTCAAGTAATAGACTTCTCACAAAATGCCCAATAGAGACAGAAATGAACATACCAAGAAATAAGAGGATTTTTACATAAGTTGCTGCAAAGAAAAAGAAAATCACACTTACTAATTTTTATCTACCTACAATTCTTTTGTTTGGCCTGAATCCCCAAAAATGTAGCAAAGGAAAATAATAACCTAGGAAGACACAGCAACCTGAGAATGTATCTGAATATCTTGTAATATTACTTTGTCCCCTTTAATGGATATCTCTGAGTTCAGAGCCAATGTATTTAAATTCGTTATTCTATACTTTCTCCTGCCTTGCCCATACGATACTCTATTACTCAGTGGACGTGTTACAACATAAAACAATTCATCTTTCCAGAATAAATCAGCAGTTAAATAACCTAATCAAGTTGAAAGGATGCTGAAAAGAAGGTTTATTCTCACAGATTGTGGATGAGATGAAGTAACGTGCGCTTGCCGCTGCTGCCAACATCATGGAATCAGGAGAGCACAACGGCCCTGCTCTCCTCAATGGAGTTCAGCGGCTCAGTGATGATGAATTAGCAGGGAGTTGTTAATGTGCCTACATGACCCATGACTAGTTAGCAAAATGTTTGCCTCAGGAATAATAGCCCAAGTCAGTGGAACATTTCCATTTCCAGGTCATTAGGAATGATAAATGAAAAACCTGCCTGACTCCTACGTAGCAGTGACTGAATCCACTCACTGACTGTGGGAGGTAAGTGCGTATCAGACAGTCTATCACATAAAACAGGTGTGTAGTTTAGAGGGTCTCACTAATGTGGTGCCCCCCAGGGAAGGAAGACATGGAACAAAAAAGTGAAGTAAAATGAGGATTCTTTATTTAAGTTTCCTCTGAACACCTTTCTATTGAAAACATTTCCTCGCGTGTCCTTAGAAGTTATCCCCTGGCAGTGGAGAATGGAAGCTGTATACACATATGTACCCAGAACACGGAGCTTGCCACCGTATTCAGCCAAACAACAAACACATTCAGGCAGAATATAGAACATTATGCTATTTCACCTTGTATACATCAGCGAGTCACCATTTAATAAAAGGAACACAATTTGCTCCGAAATGTGAATGAGAACTGAAGAGATGGTTGGGTCTTCTTAACATTTGGAAGTTCTGGAGGCCTAAAGTTGGATGATTTCATTCCTCTGGAATATAAAGGTAAAGAAAAACACCTCTGGGACCCCAAAGCCAAACCCCACAAGTGGTCCCTTAGGTTTTTCACAGGTCTGTGTACTCTCGTGATGTCCATATTTCTTACCAAGTGTGGTTATCTGATTTCGCATACCTTTGCAGAGTTGAAAGAGCAATCTAGGAACAGGTTGAAGGAAGAAGGCACACACGAAGGGGTAAAAGTTGGGCAAGGAGCAAGAAGTGTGTTGTTGGCAATTAGAGTTAATTTGCTGTTGTCCTGGCAACAAAGACCAAAATCTCTAAGGCAGTTGCCTGTCTATGCTGAATATTATGCCGCAGTACTGTAATAGTTGATCGTAACTATCTATAGAGTTCTGGATTGGGTGGACCCTCCAAGTCTACCCTAGCCCTCCTTCCAGACTTCCAGCCCATTTTTCTATTATTCCTGTCAAGTGCTTGCCTATGTTTTAACACCCATGGGGAATGGTAATGTGTTATATTCTGGGTTGGCTTGCCTTCTGTGTTTTCATCTAAATTGAGAAAGGGTAAGATAAGCCTGTGGATAGAATCTGCTGGAACACTAAAAGAAACATCTCCTCAGGATGACACCCTCCATTAGTCAACTTAACACACATTATTTTGTCTGATATTCCTAGCTGCACCAAAATTTCTCCAATGTACCAGTCTAACAATCGTAACAATAAAGAAAATAAGGTTAGCATGAAATACTGATTCTCAGGGAACTCATGCCGACTGTAAGTTTCCCACTATCTCTTTTAGGGATTCATGACAGTCTCTTTAGGGATACATTGTGGAAATTTCCAGGTTGATTTTAAGTTCATAAATCAGAGGTTACTCTTTTCAGTCTCTTCTGAAATCAAGATGAACTACTTGATGACTTCAGTCAAGAAGAAAAGTTAAATTGTGTTTAAGTGCCCCTGCCCACAGAGATAAGAATAAAAATGATACATTTTAGAAAAGGTTTCATCAAAAATTGGTTGAAGTGAGAAAGTGTCCCATGAGGTCAGCCTGTGTGGAAAATTCACTTACCTGGGCTGCCTCATCCCCTCGTCATGCCATTTAGAGGAAGTAATTTAGTAGATCAGTGGTTTTCAAAGGAAGGTCCCCAGACCTGCTAGCAATGTGGAATCTTGGTCCCACTCAAGACCTGCTTACTAAATCAGAGTTTCTGGAGGGTGGGGCCTAGCAGTCTGTGTTGTGACAGCCCCCTAGGTGATTCTGGTGCTCATTGAACTTTGAGAACCATTGCTGGAGAAGCTAAAATAGAACTGGGATTATAATGCTCACCCTTCCAGGGCTCCTAACTTAATGATAATGATGATGATGGTAACGATGATAAATTTCATGGATAAGCCTTTATGAACACCTACTGTGGACTTAAACCCCGTGCTTCATACTTTAGGCACTAATTCATTTGCTTCTCTCTCACAAGAGCCCAAGGAGGTACTGTTATTCCCATTTTATAGATGAGAGAATGAAATGAAGGAAAATTAAGCAATTTGCCTAAGGTTAGCCATTAAGTTGCCAAGCTGGGATAACAGCTCATGTCTAGTTGATAACACACACACTTACCAGCCCAACCAAAAGCCCTATCATGCGTGCCATGCTGCCTTCCGGAATCAAGAAAAAAAAAATCTCCCAATTTAAATTTCTTCAAGCCTCCCTCCCTTTTCCCCCCTCTTCTTAAAATTGCCTCTGTCCCAAGGACCACATCAGAAAATATTCCCAATGGCCCACCTTCTCAGCAGTCCATCATCTTCTGACTCTTCAAAAGTGTCCCGTCCTTCCCTTTCAAGATCATTGGAGCCCTAGAGACATACTCCCCAGGATAATTGAGACTAGTTTTCTTCTTAAGTGTACTTCAATTCTTTATCCCTTCCTTATGTACAAAAATGGGCCACTATCATAATTATAAACTACAGTTTGGAGGCTGGAAGAGATATAGCCTAGATCTCAGCGACTCAGAGTGTAGTACTTAGACAAGCAACATCAGCTTCATTCCAGATGCTTGTTAGAAGCACTGAATCTCGCTCACCAACCTTCTGCTGAATTGAAATCTGCATTTCAACAAGATTCTTGGGTGATTGCATGCACATTGAATTCCAGAGGCATTACTTTATCTAGACCTACCCCCTCATATTACCTGACAAAACTGAGACCAAAGGAAATTGAATGACCTATCCAAGGTCACAAATCTCATTAAATTGCAACTGATCCCCAGTTGAAAATGCTTTTCTCTAAATTCCTGCAGCTTTCAACTACATACCATAAAATTAATGCTGCTGTTGGTGTCACCGGTTGCAATCACTGAGGGTTTCTCATGTTGTGGACTTGTGCTAATCTCTTTACATGGATGACCTCACCTACTCCTTTACCACATCCTATGAGTTTGGTAATATTATTACCTCTATTTTTTTTTTTCTGAGAGGGAACCCCAGGCCTCGAGAGGTTTAAGTGCTCACCCCAAATCAGACAATTTCCAAGTAGTGAATCCGAAATTAGAATCCATGCAGTCTGTCTTTGAAATCAGGCTTGTAGCTACCGGCCTGTAAGTATACCTTTATCTTTTCCTATGATTCTAAAAGCTTCTGTCATCTGTCTATCTATCTATCTATCTGAGATCGAAGAGTGTGTAAGATGGAGTCATTGTACTTGATGTCTCTTTTCCTTTCTTTAATCTTGGTGATGACAGTTCTGTTGTATAGCTGCAAAGAAAAGGAAGCGAAAGTCCCTTACTATTTACCCCACCTTCTTATCCCTTACAGCTCAGGGGTCCTACCCTTCAGGTCTTTCTCCCCAGTCACCTCTCCCATCACCTCAGGAGTCTGGCTTAGCAATCACTGCGACTCAGAGGTATGAAGTACCCGACTATTGAGGTGGAACGATAAGAAGGCTGTTGATCTCTCTCCCCCGAAGCACTCAAATGTTAAAGAAAAAAGTGTTTAAGAACAGTTACTACAGAACCATACCTCAGATAAATGAGTTGCTTGTGTGCTTTCTTGAAAACTTAGCATGTAAGAGATTGTTTCCAGTAGAAACGTTTTCATTCTTATCAGCAAAACATCTGAAATGCAACCTGAGAGTAAAATGAGTATAGGCTTTGTGATGTTCCAATATAATTAGAAAAGTCTCACTTCTCTGGAGCACCTTTAAAAAAGTCATTGGTTCAGAATAAAGTTTTTCTGGTAATAAGTCAACATACTCTCCTCACCCTATGCACACACGTATTTGACAAGCAACAATAATATGAGAAAAGCCCAGATTTATAAAAACACCTACATTTGAACATGATATAGTTTTTAAAAATTTAAATTTGAGTTAACCATTAAGTATTATTAAAGTAGTAATCCATTTACAAAAAAGCAAATTTTTACACAACTTTTCAGAATCTGGCTATTATATATAGTAAGATGAACTGCATACATTTTTGTTTTGTAAGGATCACTGTGGATCTAGACAGTAAGCAACTACTTAGAAATTGCTGCTACGTATATCACCAGTAATACAATTGCACAGATTTGTAATATCTCCAAAGGAAAATACCCTAGAATTTTATTTATACCTGGAAAAAAACTCAGTCTGTTTATCCATGTTCTCCATAAAGAATATTACTTGTATATTCATACACACACACACACACACACACACACACACACACACACACGAGCATTTGATTCCAAATATCTTCTACTGGACTCTGAGATCCATATGGTAAGAGGGCTGCCTTATTCACGCTTTAATTGCTCTTATTATGATAATGTGTTTTGTCCTAATAAATGTTTGCTGAGCTGAATACCACACCTTAACCACAGATATCTGGAATTTTTGTTGTGAACTTTATTAAATGTGGAATGGAAAAGATTTGTGTTTTTTGTGGGACTATAATTTTCAATCTCCTGATTTTTGTGATTTTCAAGAGCTGGCCATAATGCTGTATAGTTCTCTGATTTTATTTCTTTGGTACAAAAAAGCAAAATGAATGAATTGTGATTGAGCCATGGAGCCCAGTTGCTTGCATATGTAATAGGAGTTCTAAATTACGGCATAAACACAGCTGCAGTTTTTCAGTCTGAAGGCTTCGAGAAGCACGCTGACTGGTGAGTGGGGGTATTTGGAGCTCTAAATTTAAGAGCATTATTATGAGCTGCGATAGACAATCATCCCGCCGTATTTAAATCTCTGGGCAACCGTAGAACTGGAGTATGGCTTGCTTAAACATTCAGGTTTCTTATCCATGCCCAATCCGAACAAGCAAGTTTAGCTGCTAGCTTATCAACTGACGAATTGTACTTTATGCCTTGTCATTGGCTGCTGCATTTCTGAAGTTATCAGAAGGTTATAGCTTATATTAAATAATCTCATTGTAAAAGTTACTTCAGAGTTCATACAAATTGATATAAATCCTGCTTTTTTTGAAAGACAGATAGACCCACACAGGAAAATAGACGAAAATCTTTGCATCTTCTATTTACATATGCACTCACATAAACACACACACACATATTCATAGTAAAAACTTTGCCTGATTTTTAAGGTGAAAACAAGGAGGAAAGGTAAATTTTGAATGTATTTTCTTGGTAATTTTCAAACTGTCCTTCTGTGAGGATAAAAGATACCTCTAAAAAGTAGGCACCTTGTTTCAAGCTAAATTTGTTATTTAAATTAACTTAACAAGAAACATTTCATGATTTAAGCGGTGCTTTCATAAAATTTGTATTTTCAATGCCTTCTCTTTAACACTTTTAGAGAGGTCTTTAACATAATTAACCACTAATTGATGGAAAACAGGTAGAATTTTTTCATGAACAGTTCTTTGAACTATTCAATTGTAGTAAATCAAATCAGGAAGGTTTTACAGACTAAATGAAATGGGAGAAATCACTGGGCTCTCATACTAACTCATTAATTCAATAGAACATTGGAAGTATAGTCAAAGTTAGCATTTGGTCTTTAAAAAAAAAATGGCTAG
Organism: Ailuropoda melanoleuca; assembly: GCF_002007445.2. Lineage (NCBI taxonomy): Eukaryota > Metazoa > Chordata > Mammalia > Carnivora > Ursidae > Ailuropoda > Ailuropoda melanoleuca. The sequence goes on from NC_048223.1 coordinate 25,887,315, forward strand.
CTAGATTTATGAAAAACCCAGGGACAAAAGTCAGGACTGGATAACCTGGGCTATAAATTATCTATTTTGTGGTGTAACCTTCGCAAATTGTAGATCCAAGTTCTTTTCCTGGGAGTAACCAATACTTTTATAGGTTATCTCCCTACCATCACTTCAAGAAATTCAGCCTAAACATTGGAGTGAACCTGAACAACATTAAACAAAAAGTCCTATTATAACCAACAGACAAATGAAACCAGAATAGGGGACCTGTCCCTTCATCCCAACTGTCTAAAATCAGATGGATAAGGAGGGAGGGTGATCATAATGTTGAATAATTCCCGATTGTTCTACTCACCATTAATAATGTTTGTTATTAAGAATTATTTTAATTGAAAAAAATGTTTTTTGTATTGTTTTAAAAGAAGGGATGCTTAATCCCAACATTTTCCAAACCCCATGGTTAATTCAAACAACCATTAAAAGTTTACATTTTTCCACTGTTCTAATATTTTTGATTTTCCACAAAACAAATGCATTAAGAGCCAGCAAAACACCCCATGTGACTGATTGCAGTTAATCCAACTTCAGCAAAGAGAATCATTGTAGGAAAGAACTGTATGTGTCTTTAGCAAAATGCATTTGTTCATAGCAAATCAAATATAACCAAAACTTTCGGCAAATGAGCAGTTAGAAAAGCACTCATTGTAAGGGAACTGTACATTGAATCATAGTATTCTAAGACATCATAAAGGTCACCTGGGAGGAAACCTCTTGTTTGACAGATGAGGGAAACTGAGATTTGAAAGGTGGAAACCACTGACCTCAAACTGTTGCAAGCCTTTACAAGTGCAAAATTGGACCTGTGTCTAATTCTGTGTTTGTGGAAATGTGGGCTATCCCTCAAGATCCTTTCCCCTTTACGCCAAGTACTAGAATTTCTGCCTGCACACATAACTATCTGGAATGGAAACCACGTTTCCTAGCATCCCTTAGCACCTTCTCTGGGACAGGTGAATAAATCTGGGTAATGGACATAAACACAAGTGTCATGTGGCTGCATTTGGGAAGTTTTCTTACGATTTGTGCCTTTTTAAAATTCTTCTCTTCCTGCTGGCTGCCATGTATAATGCCAGTATAGTACAATGGCCAGAGCTGGAGCAGCCATCTTGGGGGACCTTGGGAATGAAGACCTGGGCTAGAGTAGCAATAAAGTGAAAGGATCTTGAATCTTAAGGATTTCATGGAGGAGAGTCTTGAGTCTCAAGTTTCTAGACTTTCCAAGAAAAGTTAAAAAAGGAAAAACAAACAAACACCCTTGTATCTTGTTTAAGCAATGCTTAGTTTTTCTTTATCTGTTACTCCTAGTCAAGCCCAACCTAATTCCTGCTCTGCTGTGCCATCAGCACCTGGTGCAGTGGCCAGCAGGTAGGTGGTGTTCTGTAGATGTTTGTAGCAACGTGGGAGGCCTCTCTGACACCTGCTTCTCCTTCCCTCACATCCAAACCAGCACTGGGTCCCTCCAGTTTCACCTCCTGACATCTGTCCAATCCATGCCCTTGTCTTCACCAACATCCACCCATAGGCGCTGAAGCTCTTACCTTGTGTTACCCAGACTACTCTAAATTCTCCTGAATGGTCTTGCCCACAACACATCTCTTTCCACTTAAAACTTGGTCTTTGGTTTCTTTTAAGAGAAAGACCCAAATCTTTGATATGGCCAATGGGCCTCATTTCTCTGGCCCAGTTTCACACATTTTTAGCCTTGCTATCTGTGCTTCCCCGCCCATCCCACTTTTACTAAGTTATCATGAACTCCTTCAGGCCTCTCCTCAGCACTTCCCTGGGAGAGACATCCCTGACTCTAGAAAACTCCCAGGACTGTCTATGGAACTGCGTAGTTCTGTCTCCACATACTCAGCACAGCCTGTCTCTCCCACTAAACTGTCAGTTCCATGAAGGCAGACATTTTCCATTTATGTCTCCAATGTCGAGCATGGTGCCTGGTACATAGCAGAGGCATAATAAGATATTGCTAAAGGAATAAAGGGTATTGAAAAATCCATTGTTAGGATTTGGAAAATCAGTGGGCTGGCAGTGACAGAGATTTAAAAGGCAGAGAGAGGGAGAGAGAATATTTGAAATGCCACAATATAGTTTTTTATATTTACTTTATGGTGTGGCTGTTTAACTCATCGGGTTATTCAAATTCTAAAATAATTATATTTATACAATTGGATGGACTAAGGGTTTGAAGCCCATTGTTTCTTGATCTCTAAGCCTTAAATTTAATAATTAGAACAGCAGCTTGCAAAGTGATTCAAAGACGCCTGGAGGTACCTGAGAATATATCTAGGGTTCTGTGAGGTCCTCCATTTCCCTATGTGGGTGAGGCTGGAATTTCTTCATATTCTTTAACCCTGACAACATAATATAGCAGATTGGATGCAGAAACAGTTATGAGACTCCAGCTGTCTTCCATTAAACTAGACATTAAAGAAATATACAAAATGTAAAATAATGACACGTTTTTCAACAAATACTTTCTTGTTTTGGAAAATATAGTAATTTTTTAAAAAATGTATTCTTTACATTAACATGTAATGGTTTACAGTTACTATTTGTATTTATTTATTTATTTTAAAAGATTTTATTTATTTATTTTGACAGAGAGAGAGAGAGGGAGAGAGAGCACAACCAGGGAAGGGGCAGGCAGAGAGAGAGGGAGAAGCAGGTTCCCAGCCAAGCAGGGAGCACGATGTGGGGCTTGATCCCAGGACCCTGGGATCATGACCTGAGCCAAAGGCAGAAGCTTAATGGACTGAGCCACCCAGGCACCCTTATCATTACTATTTTTAAATGAATTTTTTAAAGTCTTAAACATTTCTCAGTTTCAATTCTCATACTCTAAATATTGGTAGACACAATCCACAGAACCAAAGCTCTTTGGGGCCCCCGATATATTCAAGAATGTTAAGAGATCCTGAGATCAAAACATTTATGAACTGCTGCAGGAAAGAACCATTTCTTTGGTGTAGGACTTCATCTTCTTTCAAAGTGCAAGTAAGTAGGACTACAGTAGCAGAAAGAGCCCAGGTTTTGGAGGTTAGTAGATGTGGGCTGGTAAGCCAGGTGCCGCCTCTGTTTACATGAACTTGGGCAAGTCAGCTAACTTATGAGGGTCTTAGCTTTCTTTAGTCTCAGGATGAAAACACTTCAACGGGTTATTCGGAGAATTAAGAAAAACATGGGAAAACACTCAGCATAGTGTGGCACATAACAGGTAGTGTTTGGCACACAAAAATATTAAATTTTATTGTCAACTATACATTGTGTGGGATTCCAAATCTGTTTTCAGACAGATTTTAAAGGTGGGGAGGGAGAGATGCAGTGGTGTGCAGTAAAAATTTAATAAGTTAACTCTCTGGGGCAGGGAGGAAGACCTCTTTTTTAGTATTTGCTGAATTCTGTGCCAGTTGGGAGGAGACAGTCTCAAATCAGCTCTTGTGAGCAGATAGGGGACAGCTTCAGCATAAAATGTTCCGGGGCTTTTATGGGAATAGGGAGGAGATGTATAAGGCAGAAAGGGAGTCTGGGAGTCTGGGAGTCTGAGGGCAAAATTTATGCTAATCCAATATTTTGCCTTGACTCAATACAGGATTCCCAATTCTGCTTTTGAATAGATCGAATCCTGGGGTTCACCAAGAGGGTACCACGAAGATTTGCATATCCAAATTTTCTGCCACAGACTTTCATAATTCCATGAGTAGAATAACCATTTGGGGAGACATACTGCCTATGGAGAGCCTGGTAAAAATGATAGATCATTGAGTATTTTAAATGGGAACAGGAATAATGACCTGAGATGATGCTGCAGGTCAGCGGATCTCAAAGGTGGTCCCAGACCAGCAGCACTGTATCTTCTGGGAGCATGTTAGAAATGCAAACTGTTGGGGCGCCTGGGTGGCACAGCGGTTAAGCGTCTGCCTTCGGCTCAGGGCGTGATCCCGGCGTTATGGGATCGAGCCCCACATCAGGCTCCTCTGCTGGGAGGCTGCTTCTTCCTCTCCCACTCCCCCTGCTTGTGTTCCCTCTCTCGCTGGCTGTCTCTCTCTGTCAAATAAATAAATAAAATCTTAAAAAAAAAATGCAAACTGTCAGACCCCATCCAACCTTGGGTATTGTAAACTCTGAGAGTGGGGCCCAGCAATGTGTTTTTGCAAACAGGAGATTCTATGTGTGCTTTAAAGTTTGAGACCCCCTGGTGTTGGGGAAGTGTGGGGGCCATGGTAGCTAGGAAGACTAGTATTTGGAGCATGGTGAGTCCTGAACATCCTGGAAGTCCGACAGGAGGCTGGGGCAAAGACAAACTGCTACTGGGTGTAGTGGATGCTGTTGGTTCCCCAGCCAGAGCCCCTTCACTGGGCTGGTGCATGCATTCCTCGGTCACTGTTGTCTTCTCTGGTAATAGCTCATAGATGTCCCCTTCCCTGGACCAATGCCAAGGACTGACTGACAGCTGGGTACAAAAGCCTCTTCCTTTGTTTCAAAGTGGGACTAACACTGTGATAAAATTCGTGTTCTTTGAGGAAGAGACTGAAGCCAGTCCCCAGGAAAGACCACATTCTAGTTCAGCTTTCCTACCTGCCCTATCCTGCTTCCCTCCTCTTCTCCTTCAAGCACTTTGTATGAACATGGTTTCAACAAGAATCTTGGTTATAGGGGCGCCTGGGTGGCACAGCGGTTGAGCGTCTGCCTTTGGCTCAGGGCGTGATCCCGGCGTTATGGGATTGAGCCCCACATCAGGCCTCATCCGCTAGGAGCCTGCTTCTTCCTCTCCCACTCCCCCTGCTTGTGTTCCCTCTCTCGCTGGCTGTCTCTATCTCTGTCGAATAAATAAATAAAATCTTTAAAAAAAAAAAAAAGAATCTTGGTTATAGACTCTACTTCTAGGGAACTTGACCTGAGACATTTAAAGTGAGACAATTCTGGATTTGTATCAGAATTTCCCCAAATAGCTATGTGACTATGTTTTGAACGGAGCTAATGAAGCCCACTTGGAGGGTGTGTTGTCGGAATTAAAGGGTCACTGTGTAAAATCCCTCAGCATGGGGGCGCCTGGGTGGCACAGCGGTTAAGCATCTGCCTTCGGCTCAGGGCGTGATCCCGGCGTTATGGGATCGAGCCCCACATCAGGCTCCTCTGCTGTGAGCCTGCTTCTTCCTCTCCCACTCCCCCTGCTTGTGTTCCCTCTCTCGCTGGCTGTCTCTGTCTCTGTCGAATAAATAAATAAAATCTTTATAAAAAAAAAAAAATCCCTCAGCATGGCGCTTGGGGGAGGGTGGTGTGAACTGTCCAGGGCTGCCTTTGATCTTTTCCTGACTTGTCTTTCGGCCTTGGGCATGTTAATGTTTTCATGCTGTCTGTTTCCTCTGTGGGAACTCTGTGTGTGTCTAACACCAGGCTACCTCATCAATAACTGGAAGTCAGAAATATTTTTTCAAGCCGTAATGTACTTGGCAAAATGTGGAGCAGAGACATAAAGTGTAGCGGGCGCTAATTATACACCTGAGGGTGGAAATGCCCTGGGAAAGAAGTGTCCGGGAGTTCAGAGGCCAGGAGAGATGGGGGTGGTCCAGCCAGAAGCCTTCCTGGGACTTTCTCACCTTAGCAGCAGCACTGTGAACGTGAGTACGGGGATCTATAAATCTGGTCTCCCCAGGTTCAGGGAGCCCACAAAACTGGGAGGCAGAAAAAGGTGGGAGAGAGTTGGACAGGGCCTGGCCTGTCTTCATCCAGAATTCCTTCTTGTCTTGGAGTCTGCACTCCATTGTCACCTTCTCATAGAGGCCTTCTTTAAATGCCCTCCCCCATCCCATGGCCCATTTATTCATTCCCCAGCACTTACCAAACCCAGGCATTAGCTTGCCTAGGTATTTGTCATTGTACACACCGTTTGTCTCTCCTGTTAGAACTCCTAGAACTCAGTGTATCCTGTTCACTGTACATTGTAGGTCCTCATTAAAACTTGTTTTTGGAGGCATGGGAATTCTCATAAATTGCTAGTGAGAGGTAAATGGGTATAGCATTTTGGAAATCTCTCTGGCAGTATTCAGTAACACTGAACTTACTCCTTCCTATGACCCAGCAATTCCATGTTGAATTATTTATCCACAGAAACGCAAAGGTGTCCACCAAAAGACATGTACTAGAATGTTCACACCAGCACTTTCTGTAATAACTGCAAAACTGGAAGCTACTCAAATTTCCATGAAAATAGAACAATTTGTGGTATATCCATACAAGGAAATATTATATAGAGATGAGAACCTTCTACCAGAGGCCAAAACATGAATGAATATCACTAACAGGATGGCATGATGTTGAGTGAAAGAAACCTGAGGTACAAAAGCTCATTCTCTGTGATCACATTTATATAAAACATAAAAACAAGCAAACCCAATCTTAGTGTGAGAAATTGCGCTGGGTGGGTTGATGGGGGTGGTGGCTGGAAGGAGCTGAGCTGGGCATCGAAGGTGTTAGTCCTGGTCTGTTTCCTGGCTTGGCTGCGGGTTACACAGGTGTATGCAATTTGTAAACATTCATCCAGCCTTGCACTGTGCGCCTCTTATGTGTACTTCATACTGCAAAAAGTTTACAATTAAAACAATTGCAGGGGGTTTTCCCCAGAAGAGTGTAGGAGCTCTCAATAACATTTACCTTAAAAATAAAATGTACTGGGGGTTTGGAGCCCTGGAGTTAGGCGCTCACTTAGGGGAGATCAGTCACACCTGCCGGTTTGCCCTGCGCAGTGCCAGGTCAGCGACGGCCTTAGGCGTTAGCTGGAAGCCAGATGTTCAGCCAACGCGAGTCAAGTTCGAGACCCCAGGAGGGGCCGTCCAGCGCTCAGTCGTCTGCAGGGTGGGAGCAGGGCTCCGGGAGTTTAGGGCTGGAAACACCAAGAAGGCGAAGACCGGACGAACCGCGCGGTTCTGGGTCCCGGAGCCTAAGGGCACCTCTTGGAGCCCGCGGGCACCCGACGGAGTTCGAGGCGCCCCCCCTCCGCAGCGGTCGCGGCCGCCCAGGTCAGCTGTCGCGGGGGCCGGGGTCCCGGACTCAGGGGCTCGGGGAGGATTCCAGTGTCGCGAGGGAGTTCAAGGCTCGGCTCTGGCACGGGGCTTTGCCACCGCCGCCGCCAGAGGCTTGGGCTCCCTCCGCGGTAGGGCGGGGAGGGCGTCTGTCCTGGAATGACCCCGCCGGGAGGAAGGGCGGGCCGCCGGCGGCCTGCCCCGCGGACCGCTAAGGGTGGGGGGGGCGGAGGCTACGACAGGCTGGGGGGGTGCACGAGTCAGGCGTCTTGGGGGGGAAGAGAGTGGGAGATTCCCCCACGAGTACAGGAGTACAGAATCTGGGACAGGGAAAAAGAGTAGGGGTCCCCCGAAAGCCAGAGTCTAGAAGAAGGGTAGAGAGTGGGGACCTCTAAAGCCAAAGCCCAACATTGAGAGAGAGAGATCCTCTTCCCCCATCCCAGACCCCGGGGAGGTTAGGGAATGGAGGACCCCGCGAGCTCAGGACCTGGGGCTGGGGGAAAGAGGTGGCCCTGTGAGCTCAGGAACCCAGAGCCAGGACGGGGTCGGCGGGGTGAGGGGGGAGGGGATGGAGGTGGGGAAGTGGGGGAGGGGTATTAGAAAAGAGTTGGCAGCAGTCACGCGATGACTTTCTGAGTCGCCAGGTTTCTCTTTAATGACCCTGGGCTTTGAAAATCAGCACCTGACTGCTTGAGCGGCTTCTATACCGCGGCACAGGCTCTGCGGTATTTTCCATAGGCCTGACTTGACCTAGGCGCATGGCCGGCCTGACTGGCTGGCAACTCCTAACCCCAAGAACTCCCCTGTACCTGCCTGGGCTGGAAGGGACGCCCAGGCCTGGCCAGAGAGGCTTACAGGCTACATGAAGGGAGAGCTCTCACCTCCTGATTCACCCTCCTCTGCGCTCCTCATTCAGGAGTGCGGAGGTTGGTGGTGATGGGGAGGAGTGGCCTGAGCAAGCGGCTGGAACATTTACGGACTCAAAGTTTCTTTGGAAACAAAAATTTCTCTTTCTTCGGCCCAAGTCCACTGCTGCTCTCCCTCTGCAAAATTACTCCCCGGCCCCCATCAACGTGAGGGGAGAGAGAAGGCCGATTGTCAACAAGGGTAGCCGATTCTGCTTGGCAGTTTAATTCTGGAAGTATCAGATGGCCGCTTAATTTCCCAGTCATCACAAAGGAGGCAATCCTATTTTGAGTTTTTCTGAAGTGATTGTAATTTTCATCTGGGCAGCCAGTGATCTCCTGAAAACACCCAAAAACAAAGGAGCTGCAGGAACTGGAGGATCACGGAAGAAGTTCACAGCTTTTTCTTGGGGGCATATTTCAAACACCTGTAGCCTATATTTATTGTTTGCTCTGGATGGGTGGGGAAAAGATTTTACTGATACATCTCTCCCCTGTTTTTACCCATTCCCTTTACTTGGTCCTATTTATACTTGGCCAAAGAAAAGTAATCATCTGCCTGTATTATATACTCAGATTTTCCCCTTAATTATAAGTTTCGGGAAAAAAAAGAGACAAAAATGGAAAGTGTTGGAAACTAGAAACTGTCTAGAAACTAGAAACTATACAATAATAGTATAAAAGAAGGGTCTGGACTGACTTTTGGGAGACTGGGGACCTTCTCCGCCACTAATATGCTAGTCAGGTGACTCTAATTTTCTGCATCTGTTTCTTCAGTAAAATATAGGGGTTATCTAGGTGACCCCAGAACTCAAAGTCTGCTAGTCTTAAGTTTCTTTGGTAGAAGACTAAAAAAATTGTTGTAAATAAATTCCCATTGAGTGTATGGCTTCGTATTGAATACCCTTCCTATTTTAAGCTGGGGAGAAGATGTCTGAACATACATTTTCTCATCCAGATCCCTTTTATCCTCTCATAATGCTCAAAGTGCAGTGCTGATGTCTGGGAGGCTTTGTGTTCAGTTTGTACCATTTGCAAACACCGGATTATGTTGGAGTGGAAGGAAGAATGGCTACAGGATTTCTTGGACCTGACAATCTCACACTTCTCTTTCCATTTTCACTCCAATTAGCACACAACTTTTAAAAGTTGGCCTAGGCACAGCAACGCTTTCACACATCCGTACTAAAATCCATGCTAATCTTTCCCATGGGATGTAATTCAATTGAATTGACATTCTAATAAAATACTGGCAAAGGCACAATCACAGTTTGCCTGCAATGCATAATTAACATAGCACTATGCAGTTGCTTAAACCTCCGATAATGGCTTTTTCTATATTGTTAGTTATGAGATGTCAGAGTTTTCATTCCTGGATGTGAATAGAACATCATCAAGCTACTCTGTTTAGCAAAGCAGTTTGTGATCTTAGTTTGTCATTGCTAGGAATTCAATAAAACTTAAATCTGCTTTCAGGTTGGTCTTGAGCAATTACTTAGTCGTCCAAACCTGCCTTCCAATTTGCATTTTCAGGTCCTAGCTGACCAAGTCCCCTCTGCTATTTTCAAATCATTGGCACAGATATACATTGGCTTGGAGGTGGTTTGAATCTACTATATATGGCACTTGGGAAACCATAACTATTTTTTAAAAGACTAAAGATAGGAGAAGCTGCCTTAGATAATGAAAATCAGATTTTGCTGTTGTTTTTGTTCCAAAGTGTTTTATACTGATAACGTAACCCTGATTTAGCATTGCCACCGATAACAGCCTACAGAAATGGAACACAGTTTGGGCTCCTATATTTTACTTAAAGCTGATTTTATTTTATTTAAAGTTGATACTTTTAGGTTTTTAATTAATCTGCAGTAAATTGAATAATTCCACCACTGATAGTTTTTGTTTTATGGCCAAGAAGTTCTGAAATTTTCATGGAGCTGGAGAGTAGTTCCTTTATGGATTCCAGTATGTTTTGAATGAAGCTTGGGTGGTTGTGTCCTACCTATATTGTGAGGGTATTTTTAGCTGTGCCCTTTAGCTGGATGGACTCACTCAGGAGGCACAACCTTTTTAACACTGTACATTTGTGTTATTAATAATCTCTGACTTTAGGAATAGAGTACCTCAGAAAATAAATGAAGCTTATTATCAGAGCTGGGAAGGGTCACATCATTTATTGGGGCTCAAGGCATTCAGTCACTGTTGAGTCACACATGCACTATAAACTTGGTCTACCCTGCAAAGTGGAGGCAGGTCCTAGGTACCCAGCCCGTGGGGGAAGATTGAATCAGGAAATGTATTCCACCGGAAACAGGAAGGATATGTTTTTCTCTGAACAGAGCTGGGTATTTAGGTATCATCAGGTGGAACAAGATGGCACTCACCGCTGAAGACCAGGAACCAGACAGGAAAGAATCCAGGTTCAGTATCTATAGGACTTAGTAAAATCCATATGCATTTTTATTGAAATTCTTAGGATTAGAAAACCATACTTCTTATTTTGCTTTCATATGCATTTTGGATTTAAATGAAGCACACAAAAATGGTACCTTGTTTTGGCTGTCTTAAGGAAAATTAGGTCGCAGAGACAGAAGGGGAGCCCATATATCCAGGAGCTGTGCGGAGTGAACAATAATGGAAGAAAATTCAGCTCAAGGGAGAAACTACATAGAGATGTGAAGGTAAAAGGCTAACCTAGACCTTTAACCAACTGAAAATTTCTCATTTGTTTTATAGTGGGAGCTCCTGACCCACCAGACGGAGAGTACTTGAAATGTGAATCCTGATTCCCTAGAGCTGTTTTAATTAGTCAAGGTAGGCTGAAGTAACAAATAGACCCCCACAGAAGTAATGACACAAAGAACAATCCAGGGAAATTGTTCTTGGGGGTGGGGAAGCCGTGTGTGTGTGTGTGTGTGTGTGTGTGTGTGTGTGTGTGTGTGTGAGACAATGGCTGTCTCCCTTCATGCAGTAATTCCGGAACTCTGGCTTTTTCCCTTTGTGGCTCCTCCATTCCATAGGGACTTGTCATCTTTTGCGTCTAAATGTAAGGAGAAAAACAAGGTGGAGGGGGCACTAACTTCTTAAAGGCTTTGAGTTGCAAGTGGTGCACATAACTTCTATTTACGTTCTGTTGGGTGGAGCTCAGCCATGTGACCTCCCTGGGAGAACCCGTACAGTTTGAGCTATGTGGCAGAGAACAAAGACCGTGGATCTGTGGTGGACAGTAGCAGCCTGGGCTCCATCCTGTTGTTACAAAAGCTCTAGTCAGAATAGCTAATATTTATTAGTGCTTTTTATGGGCTGAGGGCTCCTTTTACATTTTTCACTGAATTCTCGCAACAACCCTGGGAGGTAAGAAAAAACATTCCCATTTTACAGATGATGAAACTGTCTTTTGGAGAGGTTAAAAAAAAAAAAAGCTTGCATCAGACTGAACAGCAAATGGAAAGCTAGGATTCACACGTTAAGTGCTTTTGTCTAGAGGGTCAGGATTCCTCTCCCAGCTAGAGCTAGAGAACTGGTGTGGATGAGCGAGCAGAGGCAACAGCTCCCAAGAACCTTCGCCACTTTTGTAAAGAATTGCTACCTTTTCCTCCTTTGCCAAGCCTCCCTTAGGGAGCTGCTGAGAGGAGAGAGGCTATGGAAGAATTGGAGGAGGGAGGTGATTAAATCACCTGAAATCTGTTTTAAGATCTCCATTTTCAAAAGCTTCTTGTTTGAAACAATGGTGGACTCTGTGAGAGACACTAGCCCCTCTTTGGAGCCAGCTGAGTTACAGAATGCAACTTCGAACAGACTGGCTGGCTTGCTAGGGTAGCAATTGCATTTAAATTTCAGTATCAGTAACACTAGCTGGAACCACCTAAAGCAAAAGGAAGGAAGGGGCATCAGGGCACATTTCCACTCCTTCCACTGCCCTGGGGGCTAGAAATGGAAAGTTTTGCGTGACAGAATTTATTTTTGCAACTTGAAATTTTCCTCTCTTTTGAAAATTAAGGCAGCCTAACTAAGCCTTATATTTGGGCCAATACAGCAGTAAATTTATGAAGTGAAAAAGTGGAGGTTTTCATGGTGTCATAAGCTCTCCCACACTGAACATAAATTTATTACTTAGACTACTCCAGATTTAAGTTTTATTATAGAACAAGTTTGCTATGAACAAATTAACTTTAGATTTTAGAGTTTTTGAAATTAAACAGCAGCTTGTAGCGTCCATGTAATTTCTTGGCTTTATAGCAATGATATGTCCTGAAAACAAATAAAAATCATGGTCTAAATATCAGCTGCAAGTTGTCTATGTACCTGGATGCAGAAAGTTAGAAAACATCCATTTTTAATGAGGCCAACATTTTGAAAATTAGAATTTAGAAATCCTTTTAAGCGAAGCGTATATTTTTGATTATTATTTTTAATCTATAATGATGCCTATGTATCCATAAACTATGAAATTCAATTGGTAAAGATGCAGGCACGGGACCAAAAGTGTTCTTTAAAGCAATTTTCTAAACTTCTCCATGGAGCTCTGTTTATCCTGACCTGGCCAGGCTGCTGCTTTTCAATGCAGACCTTCTTTTGCATACAGAAGTACAGACTTGCTGAGCTGAGCCAAATCTGTCTATCCAATTACTGGGTAAGAGAGCTGACTGTAGCTTTAGGCAAAACCTGTAATCTGTAAAACTGTACAGTATCAGTGACAGCCTAATGAAAGGGAAGGACCAATAGAGTATGTATGCTACTTGAGTGATAACACAGATGCTCGGTTCTCTCTACAAATAAGCTGCCTTGAAACTAATACCAAAAAGCAATGAAGTATTCATAACCCTGGGAAAAAAATCATGCAAATATGTCCACGATAATTTTTAGATAGAATGATTTACAACCAGAAACAAAGTCAGCAGTGCATCGCAGGTCACAGAGCTGAGCTCTAGTTTGGATGCTTTTATTACCTTTCGTAAAATCTGATTTAGCCACTCTTAGTCTCACTATCTAACTATTTTAGTGACTTTATAATGTTTGGTAAAATTATATTTTGCTAAAATTTATGTTTCTAAAGCGAATGAGTTCAAGGATGATATTTGATTATATTTTATCACACAAAATTCAATAAGGATTTCAATTTAAGATAAAAAGTTAATCTCTATAAAAACAGAATATTGAGTGAAAGAAGCCAAATACCAAAATTGCACATACTCCATGATACCATTTATATGAAATACAAAGGCAGGCACACATTTATCTATCTTCTTTGAGGTTAAGAAGGGAAATATCTTTGGGGAGAGAAGAAGACCTAGCGGTTCGGAGACCAGGTTATCCTCTGAGATGCTGATAATGTTTTATTCCTTGACCTGGGTTCTGGTTACACAGCTGTGTCCATTGTTCATTTTGTGATAATTCATTGAGCTGCACATTTATGATTTGTGTCCTTTTTGGTATGTGTGTAATAAGTCAATTCAAAGTGAAAAATGTTAATTTCTACAATGTTACATTAGTGTCTGAAGAAAGAAGGGATTAATGAGTATGAGCATGGATGTGGCAATTTTGAGCCAAATGTTAGCTTTGTAGTCACTAAATACAGAGCTAGACAAAGATTTTTTAAAAGAAATTGAGATTACTTCCCATTTTTTAGTTTTTAAAAATAATTCCATTTTCTATGGAAAAAGAAAATTGGTTTAATCTATATTGGATTGCAACGGGAAAGTGAATTCTTTTTTCTCATGCATGGAAATACAGGCAAGAATAAAATCGGGGCAGGGTATACTTAAAAGGATATTTTAATTCATGCTATCAGTATATCTTATAAGAAACCTAAAACCTTGTAAGCAACATTTTGCTGGGCCTAGCATTTTTAGCACTAATGAGGTTTCATGGCCCTTATCATGACCATCTGGTAATCAATACCTGGGATATCTGCTCCAGTAGAAATAAAAACCCTGGTAAAATGTTTCCATTTATAGTTTTTTTTTTTTCTTCTTTTCTTTCTTTCTTTCTTTTTTTTTTTTTTTTTTTTGGTAGAGGTGGGAGCAGATAATAGATAACTTAGTAAACGTATGTCTCCACAGTCCTGCAGCCATTCAGTGTTTAATAGATAATGGCTTAACTTAATTTTTTATTTGTTTTAATTTCTTATCTGATAACAGCAAGAAATTCCATGTGAATTTAGCCTCATTCCATAGTGGTGAGGCAAATGCCTTTGTTTTTAATTTTTAAATTTATTTTACCAATGCTTATTGAGGGCTTTCTAACTGCAAGGCCATGGGGAAACAGTTATGTAGGAAACATGGGCCCTGCCTTGAGCTTATGGTCTAAAAAGAATATTTATTCATTCAACAAACATTTTTCAAGTGCCTACTATGTGCTAAGCTCTGTTCTAAATTCTGAGGATCTTGAGAAAGAGAGAGGAACATTATAAAAATCCTTGTCTCCATGGGATTTACATTCTACTGGGGGAAGACAAACAATGAACAAAACATTTGAAGAAGTTCTCTGTATTTAAAGTATGTTTCTGGTAGACAGCATATACTAGGATCTTGATTTTTATTTGGTCTGACAATCTCTGCCTTTTCATTGGAGTTTTTTATATTATATTATATATTTGATATTATACTCTCCAACAGTACACATTTCCTACAAGCCAAGGCATTCTCCTACACACTCACAATTCCACCATCAAAATCAGGAAATTAACATTGATTTATTATTGCCACCTAATGTCCATACCTCAATCAAGTTTTGCTAGTTGTCCCAAAAATATCCTATATAGAGAGCAAAAGGGTCCACTTCAGTGTCACCTATTGCCTTTAGCTTTTATGTCTCTTCGGTTTGGAAGAGTTCTTTAGTCCTTCCTTGATTTCCATGACCTTGACACTTTTGAAAATTAAAGATCATTATTTTGTGGAATTGTCTTTTGATTTTTTTCCCTGATGTTTTCTCTTATGGTTCATTGGCAACAATTTCATAGTGATGATGCTGTGTTCTTCTTAGTGTATTATATCAGGTGACACACAATTTCAATTTACCCCACGACTGATGATGTTCACGTTGGTTACTTGGTTAAGAGTGTGTCTGCCAAGTGACTGTTAAGTTACTTTTTTCTTCTTCATAATTAATAAGTATTTTATGGGGATGTACTTTGGAGTTAAGCAATCTCCAGTTCCTCATAAACTTTGAATTTCATCTATTTATACCAATATAGACTCGCGGTTTCTCATTTAAACAAGTTATAATCAATGATTGTCATTATCCATTTTGCTGCTCAAAATTATTTTGCTGGCTCTCAAGTTAGTGTCTGAGTCCTTTTGACGTATCCTCCTATTCCTTTGACCACTTCCTTGATTTCTGGAACAACAAATGCTCGAGGTTTGTCTATTACTTTCTCTGGGCCAGTCTTGTAATTAGTCATTTCTCTATTTTCTGGTAATAGAGGACTTCTTTGCTCCTCTTAACCTCTGATTTCAGACTGCGCCCTTCTACCATGGGGACTCCTCTTCACCTGACTTTCATAGTTACTCACATTATTTTCCATTTCCAGTGCTCTCCATCCCTTTATGTAGATCTGACTTTGCACACAGTATCATTTCCCCACAGCCTGAAACTCTTTTAACATTTCTTGTAGAGCAGATCTGATTGTGGTAAATTCTCTCAGCATCTGTTCATCTGGAAATATTTTTAGCCTGCTATCATTTTTGAAGGATATTTTTTGCTAGATATGTAATTCATGGGTGACAGCGTTTCCTTTCAGTGCTTTGTCGTAGCATTGTCTTCTGGCTTGCATTGTTTCTGGTGAGAAGTCACTGGTTATTCTTACCACTCTTCCCCTGGAAAGT
This sequence comes from Ailuropoda melanoleuca, assembly GCF_002007445.2. NCBI lineage: Eukaryota > Metazoa > Chordata > Mammalia > Carnivora > Ursidae > Ailuropoda > Ailuropoda melanoleuca. The sequence continues at coordinate 25,903,113 of NC_048223.1, forward strand.
GTCTTTTCTCTTCTATTTTCTTTTGGTGCCTTTTAGATTTTTCTTTTTGCATTGGATTAGAATGTGCCTAGATGCAGTCTTTTTTTTTTTTTTCTTCTTTGTTTCTTCTTGATTTTTAAAATTGATTTAGGTTAATTGAGCCTTTTCGATCAGTGGTTTTGTATTTTTTTTTCAGCCATTCTTTTTTCAAAAAATATATATATATGTATTTTTTTCTGTCCCTGTCTCTTCCTCCTTCTGCAACCTTATTTGCAGGGACACTCACCTGCTTGATATTTTCCCACAAGTCACTGGCTGGTCAGAATTCCAGTGAACTCCCAGCTGTGGGCCACTCTGGAATCTGAATTCAGCTCATTGTTCTCTGGCACTTGTTTTCTTCCAGGCTTTGTGGAGTCTTGTCCTCGGGTGCACAGCCAGCTTAGCTTTTAGGTGATGATGAATGGGAACCTCTGCGGACATGTCTGGAGCTCTCTCTCTGTGCAACCTTCTCCTCTCCAATACTCTTTCCTGCAAATTCCCGTCACTGTAGCAGCCCTGAAGTCCAGTCTCTCTCCTCAGTTCAGCAAAACCACACCATGCTCTGCTTCGGCTGCATCTCTGGCACTACCGTCTGGAAGGTGCTTCCAGGCAGAAAGCCAAGGCTATTGGGGAGCTTACCTTGAAATTTTCCTTCACTTAGGGATTGTAACGCGTGCTGCCGGTTGTCCAGTTTCTGGAAATATTTGTTTCCTATATATTTTTTCTAGTTTTATAGGTGTTCATGTCAGTAGTGCTAATTTGATACCAGTAACTCTGTCGTGGCCAAGAGTAAACCTTGAGTAAATTCTATGGTATGTCAGAAAGTGACAAATGTTATGAAAAACAAACAGTAGATTTGGAGTAAAGAGGATGGGTAATGCTGGGTGAGGGAGGTATGATTTGAAATTCCAGATCAGGAAATAGGTGTGACAATTCAGCATGTAGAGTACTTTAGATGCCTGAAGAAGGGACACCTAAACAATTGGGGGTGTCTGCGACGTTTGAGCATAGGAAGTTTTACCTTGTCTAAGACCTGAAGGATTAGTAGGAGCTAATTGCACAATGGTGTAGGATATGAGAGTGCTGGCATGTTTTCCAAGGTACTGGAACCAGTATTTTAAAGATTCAGGGAGAGGTGTCAGAGCAGAGTGAGTTTGGCAGATTATAAGTAGCTTTTTACAGCTGCGGTAATATTGTATGATAAAGCAGAGAACAAGTTGTAGAGGCCCTTGCAAGCCATACTGAGAGGTTTGCACTTTGTCCTATGAGCCTTGGAGAACCATTAAAGGATTTTAAGCAACCATGAAACTTGATCATAACTTCTGACTCTCCATATCCCCATGTCTGTGAAATGAGCATGTTGGAAATAATGGCATCGATTGTTTCTTTTATAAATGAGTCCACTTTTTACACAGTGTTCAAGTTTTGTATCCATATCAAAAGGGAATGTAAAATGCCTAATATAAGAGGTCCTTTAAGAAAAAAGTTCCTTAAAAAGATAATGCTTTTCAAACAAATTTGTGGGTCACGTATTTTCTGAGAGGTAAAATGACCTCAACGTAATAAAGAATATTGATGGGGAAACCCTAAAAACAGAGCACAAACCTTTTGTTTTCTTAATCATCACCATTAAAAGATGTAAAAGTTTGAATTATAAGAAAGATGTAAAAGATTGAATTATAAGTCAATTGAATTATAATATTTGTTAGTACATGAAAAAAATCCGGACAGAGTGAGTAAAATGTTTATACTGAAGGGTTAGTAGAATCACAAAAGAGAGAGAGGAATAGACTAAAAAGAAAACCAGCAAATGAGAAATCAGGTTTTGTTTTGTTTTTTCCATGCCAGATGGGCCAGATAGAAAAACAGTTGCATTTTATTTTTTTGGCATTATACTTGATTCAACAAACATTGATTGAGTTTCATCCTAGGTACTATGGGAATGAAAGATGGTGACTAAGACTCTGTTTTCATACCAAAGGCATTTATAAACATTTGAGGAATGCCAAGCTTCTAATTATTTGTTACAAACAGCAGGATGAAATGAATGACTTCCATCTTGATTTGGGAGCAAGAAAACGTGAACATTGTATTAAAAAGCACACAAAATAAATGCCAGAAGAGAGGTACAAAGAAACTCCAATGGGAGACATAAGGCTAATACATTCTGAATTGAGGAGACAGAACTTTCACAGATGTAAAATGGTTTGGGCTATATCAATGGTTGAGCAGGACTTGGATAGTTGGACAGGGTAGAAAAGTTATTCCAGAAAAGGCATGGAATAATGGAGGTGCCAGGCATATTTAAAAAACATCAAGTGCTCTTGAGTGGTTGGCGCTCGGGGCAACACACAGTGAGATTGTTTTGGTGACGGCAGGAGACGCTGTTGCTGCTGTTCCCTGACCCGTTAGTAGGGAATGCATCCTCCTCCCAGCTGCAGTGTGGTTTCGCAGCAATGAGATAACTGTACCCTTTTCGAGAGAACTGTCCTCAGTGAATGGGCGCCATCTCAACAGATAGCTTACTACTCTGCATCAGCCCCTAGTCAGTGACTGACTGGCATGGGAGTACAAAAGAACAACCCCCTTGTCTCCAGGTGCAGTAACAGTGGCAACTCATGCTCCACAGCAGCTGGTGGGACCAGGCTGAAGCCAGACTCCCAGGGAGACCACATCCTTGCTTAGCTCTTTCTCTTCCCTATCCCTAAAAACAGCTCCGAAATAGAAATGGACAATAAACACATGGAAAGAAGCTTGACTTCCTTTATAATTACAGAACTGAAGATTAAAACAGAGATAGTGTACTTTCTTATTAGATTGGGACTTTGTCAAGCGTATTGCATATTTAGAATGAGCATTTTGTCACATGTATTCCGTACACATGCACTTTTACTCCTTTGTCATTTCACTTTGTTTAGTGGATCTTTGCCTGAAAAAGTGATAAAGTGTGTTATTCTATCAAGTAGAACACATTTTGCCTTTGTGTCTTCTGAGTTTTCACTTGCTTTCTTCTAGTTGCTTTAAAGTCTCATTAAAAAAAAAATTTAAGCCTTTTATTGTTCTGGAATTGATTTTGTTGTAAGTAATTAAGTAGTAATCCAGCCAACTTTTCCAACTGTTACTCTACTTTCAAATACCTTTTATTAAATAATCCATCTTTACTCCATTATTTAAAAATTCCATCCTTATTACAGACTAAATCCCCATAGGCATTTGGGTCTGTTTCTGGGTTCTGTTTCACTGCTATGTCTGCTCATTCCTCCACCAATATGATACTATTTTACATACTGTAATATTAAATATTTTAAAATGCTGACAGTGCTTGTGATTTCTCTCTTTTTGGGTTCTCTTAGCTGTTTTCACATATACATTTTTCCAGGTGAACTTCAGAGTGAGCAAGTATTTTAGTTTTTATTTAAAATTTTTTCTCCTTTACTCCAGCTTTTTTGAGGTATATTGACAAAGAAAATTGTATAATTTAACGTGCACAACGTGATGATTTTATATACATATAAATTGTAAAATATTTACCACAAGTAAGTTAATTAACATATCCATCACCTCCCATAATTACCTTTTACTTTATTTTTGTAGTGATGAGAACCTGTTAGATTTACTCAGAAGATTTCACGTATACAATTTAGTATTATTAATTATAGTCACCATTTTGTACATTAGATCCTCAGAACGTATTCATCTTGTAACTGCAAGTTTCTACTCTGACCAGCGTCTCCCCATTTCCCTGGTTAATCACCATCCTACTCTCCGTTTCTATGAGTTAATCTTCTTTTCCTCATGTAAGTGAGATCAAACAGTGCTTGTCTTTCTGTGTCTGGCTTATTTCATTTAGGATATTGCCCTCTGGGTTCACCCATTCTGTCACCAATGGCAGGATTTCTTTCCTTTTTAAGGCTAAATAATATTCCATTATATATACCACAATTTCTTTATCTATTCATCCATCAGTAGATACTGAAGTTGTTTCCGTATCTTGTAAAAATGCTGTGATGAACATGGGAGTGCAGATATCTCTTCAAGATACTGTTTTTGTTCCCTTTGGATATATACCCAGCAGTGGAATTGCTGGATCAAAATAGTACTATCTTTAATTGTTTGAGGACCCTATTATATTTTCTATAGTGGCTGAACCAGTTTGCATTCCCACTAACAGTGCATAGGGATTCCTTTTTCTCCACATCCTTGCCAACATTTGTTATCTCTAGTCTTTTTGATCATAGCCATCCTGATAGTTGTGGAATGATATCTCATTGTGGTTTTGAAATGCATTTCCCTGATGATTAGTGATGTTGAGCAACTTTTTAAGTACTTCTTGGCCATCTATATGCCTTCTTTGGAGCAATGTCTATTCAGATCCTTTGCCAGTTTCTTAACTGAATTATTTGACTTTTTTGCTCTTGAGTTGTATGATATGCATAAGATATATCTATATCCATCTATATCTATATAGTATATATATAAAGCTCCTTATATTTGTAGATATTAACCCATTATCAAATATATGGTGTGCATAGCCATTATTTTTAAAGCCCTGCTTCCTTCAGTCTTAAACTTCTTTGTTTCTCATTGGGATCTCATTAAATTTAGAAATACAACCATTAATATTCTTTTACATTACTGACATTTCCTATACACTATCATGATATATCTTTCTATTTGTTTATCACCCATATGGCCCTCAGGAGAAGCTGGAAGGTTTTTGTTTTCTTCTCTTTTTTGGGATGTGTATGTGTTCTGCACGTGTCTTTTGAGATTTATCCATAGACTTTTGCTTTTATAGATAGTACTTTTAAATCCATTGTATTGCGTACTTGATTATTGTTTGTACAAAAAAAACCTATTGACTATATATAATTATTTTGTAACTATTTTACTGGGTTCCTACCAGGTGTTCTTTAGGCATAGGGTTTTGCTTTTGTTGTTCTTTTTTAAACATGTGAATTGTTCAACCTTCAAAAATCAGATATATTCAGTCTGTTTAAATGGTTTAAAAACAAAAAGAAGAAACGCTATAAAATTCCACTTGTGAAGCCAGAAAACACTGTTGCATAGACGGTTCCTCCAAAGAAAACCACAGATCAGTCTTATTTGTGAAAATTATGCAGAACTACTGAATAAAATCTTGTTGTTTCTAGGTTTTCCCTTCTGTTGATAGTCTCAAATTTTGCACACATACTGGCATATCATCTGCAAATAACTGTAAGTTTACCTCATTTCTTATATTGATGCCTTATAGTTCTCTTATCTGAATGCATTGTTTGGAGTTTGCAAACCATAGTAAACTGGAATTTCTTTTCTTGTTCTTGATATCAAGGGAAACTTTTCTCATTTTTCATTATTAAGCATGATGATCAGATGAATATTAGTATCATGTCAGGGAAGTATCATTCACTCCTATTTTTGCTCAGAGTTCTTTTTTAGATAGGAATGTAATTTGAATTATATCAAAGGTCTTATTTGGCATTATTTGAATCAATGATTAGAATGTTTCCTTGTCCTATTAATGTCCTATTTAAAAATCAATAAAGTTCTGAATATGAAATAATTTTGCATTCTTTTTTAAGCATTTTGATTTTTTGACTGTATTTGCTCATATTTTATTTAGTGTTTTTGTGGTTTCCACAAGTGAGATTGATTTATTGTTCTTTTGTGTTTTGTTTTATTTTGGTGGGTTATCTGTATCAGGTTTCTTATCAGAATTTTGCTGATTCCAAAAAAACGTTTTTGAAAGGTTTCTTCCTTATGTTTTGGAGGAGTTTAAATAGGTGGGATTTATCTAATCTTTGAAGGTTGAAAAAGTTCACATCCCCTGACTCCTTTTTTAAAAACCTATACCTGGAAAACCTCTGACAGAAAGCCCACTAAAGGTGAAATGGTTGACCTTGGGTGTTGGTTTTGCAATTTTTTTTCTTCTTTGTGGTTTCCTAAATTGAGGGGATTTTTGAAACACATTTTATATTAAATAGAAGGGAAATAAAGAAGAGAAAGAAAGGGAGAGAGGGAAAGGGAAAGATAACTTTCTATGGGATGGAGGTAGTTAGTGAAACTGTCAGCAGGAAGCTCATCGAAGAAGCTATTGTACAAGCCCAGGAAAGAAATGATCAGGATATATGTATTAAAGCCATGGCCAAACAGGAGGAGATGAACAGAGTGGATGATTAAAGGCTTGAGTCTGGATGAAATAACAGAGGGAGAAATTATAGAGATAAGAGAGACAAGAGAGGTGAAATCAGAACCCTAGAGTAGTTCAGGCACTTAAAAGGCACTTAACAGTTATTTGTGGATATATGAGGAAATAAACATAAGTAGTATGTGCCTAGAAGCTCAGCTCTCAGCACAGTACACTAGGGGAAATCATCAGAGAAGAAGTTGGAAGAAAAGTGAGAGGTCACATTGACCTAAGCCAGGAAGGAAGGGAGCTTCCAGGAAGAGGAGATTGGCCATCAAGAGAAAGGCTGGATGGAGATCTTTTAGGATCCACAGATCATTGGCATCTTTTGAGAGAGCCATGTTATTGTGGGGAATCAAACCATGAGTAGATGGGAGGGGGGAAATAGATCAAGTGAAAGGAACAAGAGACTTACATTGCAACTTATAGCATCAGAGTGGAGAGAAGGTTTTTCAGACAGGGAAGGAATAGTGAAACAGGGAAAGTATGACCCTGTCATCTTGGCTAAGTAGACTAGCTTGCTGTTGCTTTAGGTTACTGTGACCCCCAGAATTGTCAAATGAAAAATAAATTATTTCACTTATTACATTGGACCCAGCTGAATTAGTCAACTGACCAGAATAACTCAGAAATATTCCCCCCCCACCATGATCTAAAAAAGATCTCCACAGTGGAAATATCAGGGAAACAGCTGGTTATGAACTTTTTAGAATTCTGATCATGGACAGTCTATTTACTGGGCAACTCTTTATTTCTGTTTTCCTGTTTCTTCTTAGCAGTACCAACCGTGGAAATTTGACGCTCACACATTCAAAACAAATAGCATCCTATCTGCATACTTTGACGTTGAGAATTCACTCTCCTTATTGAGAAGGGAAAACAAAAAGAGGCACTAGTGTTTTGTTTTTGGAGAGCCAAGCACCCCAGCAACGGTGCCAAGGTTCATTTTGCCAATTTCTCATCCAATGGCAGGCCTCCTCTTGGCCTCTCATTCTCAAAGTGTCCTGTCTCTGGAAGTGACATGGGTGTCATTTGGGGAAGTGCATACAGCCTTGGTCACTGACCTTGCATTTCTAAAAATGTTTTCCAGTGAAAGTGATTATGTCATTTTGAAATAAAAAAGTTTACAAGTATATATGTTTCACATCTGAGACTTACTGGAGATAAGATATGTAGTTCAAATATAATAGGTTCACCGTGATTATGAAGGGCTTCAGGATCACCTTATTGGGGGGCTGAGGGGGATAGCAACTTAAAACTAGAGACTATGATCATCTACAGAACATAATTAGCATTATCCAGAGAACAGCTGCTGGTGTTTGTGAAGGTCTGAAACTACTCCAGTGAAGGGTCATTTTTTTCCCAGTTGTTGTCAAAGCAAGCCAATGGCTTCTGGGAAGACAGTTTGGCAGGTTCTTACAAAACTAAACATATTATTACCATATGATCCAGCAATCGCACTGGTATTTACCCAAAGGAGTTGAAAACTTATATCTACACAGAAACCAGCACATAATTGTTTAGAGCAACTTTATTCATAATTGCCAAAACTTAGAAGTAATCCAATATCCGTCAGTAGGTGAAGGGAGAAATCCACTGCAGTACATCCAGATAATGGAATATTGCTCAGTGCTAAAAAGAAATGAACTCTCAAGCCATGAAAAGACATGCAGGAAACTTGAATGCACATTCCTAAGTGAAAGAAGTCAATTTGAAAGGTGATACACTATTTGATTCCCAACTCTATGACATACTGGAAAAGGCAAAATTATGGAGAGAATAAAAGGGTCAGTGGTTGCCAGGGGTTGGAGAGCAGGGGAAGGGATGAACAGGAAGAGCACAAAGGATTTCTAGGGTGAAAAATAGCTTGTATGATACCATAATGATGGATACATGTCATTATACATTCGCCCAAAGTCATAGAATGTACACCACCATAAGTGACCCATAGTGCAAACTGTGAACTTTGATTATGCTGTGTCATTGTAGATTCAGCTGTAACAAATGTACCGCTCTATGGGGGATGTTGACAATGGGGGAGGCTGTGCATGCGTGCAGGCAAGGGGTATGTCTGTACCTTCCCCCCAATTTTGCTATGACCTTACTGCTCTAAAAATAGTCTCAATGAAAAAAACAACCGATTGTAATATTTTACTAGTGATCTCAATCTTCAGAATAAATATGGGGTCACTCTTCATTTCCCCTTACACAGGGTTTTGTGCTATTTCAAGACCCTTGAAAACATGTTCCAACATATTCACAGAGAATGAATTGAGGGGAAAGGAATAAGGGTGTTCAGGGTTTACTCCTTTTTAAAAAGTTGGTTGAAGGAAATATATACGTCAGATACCCCTTTCTCATGGGATGTTTGCGAAGCTGAAGGATGCAGTCTGGCACGTTGCCTTTTCAGGCTCTTCGACATCGAATAGACCATATCCTTACATTTTGGATGTTCCCTTTTTTGAAAGAGTACACTGGAGTTTCTTTAAGATCAAGAAATATTTGTAGAGTTAAGATGGCAGAGGAGCAGGGGACCCCTTTTTCAGCCGGTCCCCTGAGTTGAGCTGGATAGGTACCAGACCAGCAGGAACATCCACGGAATCAGCCCTGAGACGCAGGAAGATACATCTGGATCTCTACAAATGAACATCTCCAGCACTGAGTATCAAGGTACGAAGCAGGGAGCCATGAAACCGCGCACAGACATCGGAAGATAAACAGAAGGGGGAGGGAGCCGCCGTGTCAGGGCGCCGGGAAGCGGTAGCCACCAGCACGGGGGAGCGGACGGACCGCGGACCCACACGCTTGAGACAGCAGACTGAAAACGGGAGCTCCGGGAGCGCGCGTGGGGCGGCTGGTGGCTGGCGGGCCACCTGCACCCGGGAGCGGGCGGACCGCGGACCTGCACCCTGGAAACAGCAGACTGAGTCTGTGAGCCGGGAGCGTGCGCCACCAAGCATCTCACGGAGCTCCGGAGCTCCGGTGTGCTCACTGGATTCAGGCTGAGACCGGGAGCTCCGGGAGAGTGCATGGGGCGGCTGGCGGCTGGCGGCTGGAGGGCCACCTGCATGGGGGAGCAGGCGGACTTGCGGTCAGCACCCGTGAGGCACCAGACGGAGACCAGGAGCCCCGGGAGCCTGCGCAGGGCGGCTGGCGACTGGCGGCTGGCGGGGTTGGAAACACAAAGGACAGAGACGTGCCGGCCCTGGAAGTGAGGGCTGGGACGCCGGGTGTGGGGCGCACAGCCCGGGATGCTGCAGGGTTGAGCAGCACCAACAGAAACAGAGTTAAAGTGGCCAGAACATCAGTGGAGAACGATCCGCGATCCCTCTGTTCTGAGACAGAGGCTGAATTTCAGCCGCTGCTGCTCTCTCAGAAGAGGCATAGCAAACCGCCAGGGAAAGCCGNAGACCGCCAGGGAAAGCCGCCAGAGAACAAAAGCCCGGAAATACCGGCTCACAGGGAGCCCATCCCCATCCCCCCTTTAAGGGACACAGAGACTCTACCCAAACAGGGTTTTTTGAGTTCGGGCCGGCAGGCCCCTCCCCCAGAAGGCAGGCTGAAAAATCATGAAGCCCACAACCCGGAGCGCCTGAGTGGCGCA
>NC_048223.1:25913021-25922331 GCF_002007445.2 Ailuropoda melanoleuca
TTTTTTTTTTTTGACAGTTAGAATCATGTGGATGTTTGGTACATCCACAGTACAAATAGCCAAATCATCTACTTAAGCATTTTCCAAGAAAAATGCTATTGATGAGAGAAGCAATGCGAGCAAAGGGTACTGTCCTTATAGATTTGGTCTCTTTCCCCACTTGGGAGGGAATCTTTTAAATGACAGTGTTTTGTAATCATCAGTGCAGCCATCCCATGGATTCATCTTGGTAAAATCTCTCTTAGATATTGTCTTAGGAAATGCAAGCTCAGTAAGAATAAGTAAAGCACCATAGTGATGTAGGAAATATTGGGGTTTGGAACCGACGGCCAGGAAAGAATTCTTGAGCTGTCTTCGGGGCAAAAAAGTGGTATTATTAAAGCAAGGGGACAGGACCTGTGGCCAGGAAGAGCTACACTGGGGTCGTGATGGGTGACTGATTATAAACTTTCAATGTGGGAGGGGATTAGGGATAGCATAAGTCTCTAAGGAATTTTGGAAACAGGGTTTCCAGGACCTTGAGTGGGCTAGCTATTATTAGGAAAGGGTCATTTCTTACTGTAGTAAAACCCTAGTCATGAGACCCTTGGGGAGTATATCAGTGGGCCATATGCCTAGAGGATGATTGCTAACTTGCCTCTTGGGGGATAGAGATAAAGGAAGTTTCCAAAGGAATTTTTGTATGTTCAAGTAGACTCATAGGATTGTGGAGGTTGGCATAATGTTAAGCTAAGATTGCCTTTTGCCCTTAGCAAAGTATTAATATCCAGGTGCCAGCTGAGCTTCCGGTGGAAGGTCACTCTACCTGTTTCAAGCACTTGTCAATGGGCCATAGGCAGTAAGGAAATTTAATTTTTTTCCTTTGCCTTTGTTTTCCACATCAGTAGGAGTAGAAGGAAAAAATTTTTTTTCACATACATTTGAAAAAATAGTCAAACATTTTCTAACCTATGGATGAAAGCAATGCCTACTGATGTTCCAGTATGAAGTTCCCAACTGGATACTAGTTGTACGTTGGGTAATAAAGACTTTGGACAATTCTCGGTGGGCATATATCTTCTGGGAGCCATTGCAGGAATGGTTTGTCTCCATAGGCAGCCGAGGGAGGTCCCTGAGTGAAAAGTTTTAGATCTAAAAGCTAATAAGCCCCCCTCATACAAAGAGGAATCTGAATCATCAAGAGACATTTTCTAGGTAGGGATGCAATCTCAAAAATAGGGTTCCTGATGTGAGCATGCACAATTGTGTGTTTCTTTTGAATAGCTCTAAAAATAAATAGTTTCGGACCTTTTACCTAATGTTAAGATGATTGTTATTATCCTGGTGTTAGTTTTTACTTTCTCTAAGTAGTCTAGATGCCCCTCAGAATCCAAAGATAAATAAAAGGAGAAAATTGCCTACATTTGCCCAGATGCCTGTCGTGTAATGACCTCCCTGATTTTTTCCCATTTGAAGACGCTGTTGCTAACACGGTGCCCCCTTCTGCAAAAGACACTAACTGGAACTTTACGAATAGATCTTGTTATGGAGGATGATTTTACTTGATTGCCAGAAAAGATTTTTTGGAGGAGACAATTTCTGGACTTTTCATATTCTCCCAGGTCATACAGCATGAAAAGTGGGACCATTTCCTCTGGGTATTTTGTAACCTAAGAACTTTTACTATTTTTCTTTATTGGCAATTTCTGGGAAAGGTGGTTCTGAAACCCATTTTGTTGATCATCTAAACACTATTAACTTCAGGTCTGACAATTCCATAGAAAGCTTATTGACAGCTAAGACACATGTAATTTTTAGTCTCTCTCTGAGGCTTATAGAGCTTTACTGCTGTCCACCTTGTCTAACAGCCCACGAAAGGGTAAAAGGCAATATATATATACTCTTGAGGCAGGTAAACTGAAGTGAGATGGTGCTGTGATGGGACATGGGTCTCCCTCACAGGATGTCATTCTCTTCATTTTGTGTTCAAATAGATAAAAACTACCCAGGGAATGGCATCTTGCCATTTAAGTCAACATTTAAGAATGTTCCTGTTCTCTGAGTCTAATTAACTCTTGAACTACAAGCAATTTTCACATTTTTGGCTGGGTCTACATTATGGCAAATAATGAATGGGGAAGGCCAGATGATTCTGACCAAATACTCTGCATATCTTTAGTATTAATAAACATTACAGATAGTCTACCAACAGAATATATCTGAAAATAAACAACTGTCGAATTCCAAATACCTATTCTAAATGCACTTTTTGAGATAGGGGGTACAGAGTACTCCAGGCTAACATTCTCATGTTGCATGTGACGAATTTCAAGTTCATCATTAGCTGGTTTTGCCCTGAATCATAACGATAATGATGATGATGTCAATGAACATTTGCTGGGGTTATGTACCAAGTCATGTGCTTTCCAAGGCATTATTTTGTTTATTCCTCCCTTCAGCCTTGAGAAGTCTGAATAATCTGCAGCACAAGTAGAGAATTGTAGATTTAATAGTTATTTATTTTACTCTTTACTGAATTAGGGAATCCTGAAAATGGAACTAGATTAAAGCTTAAGAAAATCTGTAATGAACAGTCACCCATAGAGCCATTCTTCTGGTTTGTTCTGTGATTTTTGCACAGATGCTGTTGAGTGTCCAGGCTTCTGTGGCAAATTTGAACTGGTACTGAACACGAGGAAATGTGAGCAAGCAACTTCCAAGCTAATTTTTATAATAAACGAGGACACATTTTAGAAGTGAATCATCCCTCCATTAAACTAATTTTAATTTACACCCTTTCCCCTTGTTCCACTCTTCTCCATTAATGCATTGGTGCTTTTTAGATTTGGATAGTAATTTCACCAGTTAGCTTATTTCATTTAATGCTACTGAGGGCATTTTTCCTCCTTGATTCAATATAACAAGTCACAGTGAAAGGAGTTTCAGCTAGTGAGACTGCTACATACTACTAATTCATACATTGTGGCCGGCACTCTCCTAAGTGCTTTCCAAGTGTTTGTCTCACTTAATATTCACAGCAACTCAAGAGGTGATTCTATTACTATTGCTGTTTTGTAGGTGAGGAAACAGTTTCAAGGAGCTTAAGTAATTAGCTCAAGGTCACAAAACCAGGAAAATGGGGAGATCCAGTTTTTGAAATCAGTACTACTTAACTCCAGAGTCCTAACATCTGTTCTTTCCTTCAGGGTCTCAGTATCTTCTCTGTTGTCTTTGAGAATATCAGTAGTAGGTTTTGTTTGTTTGTTTGTTTGTTTGGAGTTGTCATTTACTTGCACAATCTCTGATGAGGTTGTGGAATATGGGTGCGGTTCAGTGGGGTGGAGTCCGGAGCCCACGACCAAGAAGAATTCTTGACCTGCCTTTGGTGCAAAATTGGTGGTTTATTAAAGCATGGGGACGGGACCCGCGGGCAGAAAGAGCTGCTGCCGGGCGTTGTGAGCGGTGGCTGATTATATACTGGGGGGGGGAGAGGTAAGGAAAAAGGGAGGTTTCAAGAAAGTACTTTCATATGTTAAAGAAGACTCACAGGATACCCGAGGCCTTGCCATTGTCAAGTTAAGGCTGTTTTTCCCTCTGACAAGGCATGAACATGAAGATAGTTGGGAACTTCCTTGAATTCCTAGAAGTATCTGTCTATGATCTGCAGATTATAAGACATTTAATTGTATTTACATTCCCTTCCGGAAGCTAGGTTATTGATAGAAATGCTTTGTTCTTGTAGACTGCTAAGACATTTGTAAACTGAGGGAGACTCAAGTCTTGCAGGATTGTGGTATCTATAGGTTAATGATTTCTTTTTCCTTTAGGGCAGCCAGGAGTGCCTGAGGAATGTCACCTACATCCCATGGGGTGGGGGGGTGTTGTGGGGTGTCAGTTTCTGCTTTGTCCTCAGCTTGCCTTCTGTTCCCTCATCAATCTCTCTTTCTTCCAGTTTGCTCTGTTCTGGTGGTTTTTGTCCCTATCTTTCATGTTACAGGAGAGGTTCTCCACTCTGAGTAAATCACGGCACCCTAGGGGGCTTAAAAAAAATAATGATGCTTAGGAACACCATAGACCAATCAAATCCAAACCTCTGCTGCTGGGGAATATTTCTTCAAAGCTTGCTAGTTGATCGTAATGTCAAATCAGGAGCAACCCTTGGACGTCTGGATGTCTGTTTTAAATATGGAAAACTCAAGCCGAGATGGTTCGAATGGTTCTATTTAACGTTTAAGGAAGAAATAATACCAATACTATACAAAATCTTTTAGAAAATAGAGGACAATGGCCCTAATCAACTCATTTTATGAGATCAATAACACCCTGATACCCAAGCCAGACAAAAGCATTAAAAATACATAAAGAAGGAAAAATAGTACGCGCGCACACACACACACACACACACACACACACACACACATACACACACACACACACAGTATGACTCAAGAATATAAACACAAAGATTCTTAACAAAATGTTGGTAAACAAATTCCAGGAATGCAAAGTTGATTTAATGTTTGAAAATCAGTCAATTCATCAAATTAGCATAAAAAAGGAGAAATGCTATCATTTCAATAGATGTAGAAAAGTATCTGAAAAAATTCGATATCCATTCATGGTAACACATTTAATCAAATTAGAAACAAAGGGAACTTCTTCAGTCTGATAGAGGCTTATATGAAAAACCTACTACTCACATCATATTTAATGTTAAACCATTAAATAATTGCTCCCTAAGATCAGGAACAAGGCAAGGATACTGACTTTCACCCCCTACATTCAACACTGAACTGGAGAGCTAGCCTTCACAACTAGGCTAGAAAGGAAATAAAAGGCCCAAAGGTAAGTAAAGAAGTAAAATGATCTCTATTCATAGATGACATTGATTAGGTAGAATATTTACAGGAATCAACAAATCACTATTATTTACAACTATGAAGCTAATTTAGAGAGGTTACAGAATGCAAATATCAGTTGCATTTTTCCATACTAAAAGCTAACTGTAAGCTCTTGACCCATGAGTGAGTGGGGCTAGTTGACATTTAACTTCACAATAGGTTGGTCTGTTTTTTATTGGGATACTCCAAGGTAAACATTTTATATCTTTGTTCTTGAGCTAGGCTAGTTGGATTCCCTGGAGGAGAGTTTTCTGATTTTCTGCCTGGAGGTTGATGGCCTGGCTGCTGAAGGTTGGGAATATCAGCGTTCAATAGGCATATTTCCCCTTAGTTCTCATTTTTGGTTCAGAGGTTATATTTTCTTTTCTTTTTTTAAATGTACAATCTCACCATTTCTTTTTTTTTTTTTTTAAAGATTTTGTTTATTTATTTGAGAGAGAGAGTGTGCGCCTGAGCGCATGAAAGAGCGTGAGAGGGGGGAGGGTCAGAGAGAGAAGCAGACTCCCTGCTGAGCCGGAAGCCCAATGCAGGGCTCAATCCTGGGACTCCAGGATCATGACCTGAGCCCAAGGCAGTCGCCTAACCAACTGAGCCACCCAGCTGCCCCAGAGGTTATACTTTCAACAATGCCTGGCCTTCCTGTTACAAGAGCTTCCCATTTGTCCCCTCTAGAGAAAATAGTTTTAGTCTGCTAAGGTGAGAGAAGAGTTTTCATTCAGTGGCCTGCAGTGGTGGAGTGTCTGGAAGAGTAACGACTTCTTACAACACTTTTACGCAATCATTTTTATTTTCAGCCTCTCCCTCCTTCACCCTCTTCCAGAAATGTCTGTTGCTGCCAGTTTCTGAGTCCTTTGAGAATTCTGTGGTGCAGATTAGGTTGGTTCTCGGTGTTCCCTGTTGCTAGCTCAGGCTTCAGTTCCTGCTAACTTGATTACACTCACCCATCTGCTTTCCAACTTAACAGTATTTCACTGCTGTTCTCCCTTCTTCTGTTCTACCCATCCTTAAATGTCTTTTTAAGAAGTTCCTTTACCACCCTTCTTATAAAGTGCAGCGTAAATGCTTCATGTGAAACTGAAATAACAAGATCACTGCCTGATTTAAAGGGATGACTTGTTTTATAAGAAAATAAGTTGTATATTACTTTATGGTAAAACTTTATACTTACGTGAGAGAAGAATAATTGAACATCTTACTTGTAGAATTTAGAGCAGCAAGCATTTTATATGGAAAATTCCATATTGAATTTGTATAATTATTTTCATTGAAAAAACCTTCCATAAAAAAAAAATCCTGAAAGAATATCTGGTTTGCCCAACATCAATGAGGTACTTTTCATTGAATTCTACCTCTCATGTAAAAACCATGTATATATACCTGATATTTCCATGGTAGTTTGTAAGAAATTTGGTGTAATTGTAGCCATGGCTTTGAGGAAGTGAAAAACTACTTTTTATAGACTATGCTAATTAACTCAACAAACCCTAATTAAGTGCTTACCATGAGGCAGGCACTGTTCCTGCACTGGGGTTAGAGAAGTAAACAAGATGTACAAAATCCCTGGCCCTCTGAGGATTCATTCCTTTCTGATCAGTAGAGTTCTGGTATTAAAATGAGCGTAAACGACACCAGAAATGCCCCTTCAGCAAATTTTGTGAAATTGGGCACCTGCATCTACATCTATGGATATTTCTTGAGCTGCTATGTGTTTGACTTCTATAGTGAGATGATTAACAAATTGGATTCTGATTTAGCTAAGTTGTTTTGCTGTTGCTGTTGTTTGCTCCTTATAATCTCCCTTTCTAAAGATGACTTGAAATGGACCTTTAAGGTATGTACAAGGTAATAAAACCAAGTTAGAGTAAGTCAGAGAATTGAAGCAGAGAGAGAATATGAGTGGAAGCATAGAATAAAGTGAAGAGTGATGATAAGGTCCAAGATACATGAAGAAAAGTCCCATTCCTTGTTAGGCACAGGCCACACATGTTTTAGGATTTGTTTTCCAGGCATCTCAAAAAAATTATCAGTTTCCATAAATTAAAGAACAAGTAAGTGATCAAGGGATATAAAAATGTAGAATTTCTCCCATGAGTCTTCATGAAGGGGCCTTCATTTGGAAATGGAGCAAAGAAAATACAACGAGTTCCACTGGATTATTTCTTTTACATCTTTACTACCTAGTGTCCAAATATTTTAGCACAAAGCCTAACTTGGTAAGAGTTGTTATACTAGGAGTCTAAGTTAAGAAACTTCTAGAACATCCCTATATATGTTTGCTTGAAAATCCATGAATTCTGCATTCTCCGTGAAGTGATAATAAATCTACTAACATTTGCATTTCACAAAATACTTTCATATGCAGTCCCTACCAAGGCAACTTTCAGGCAAATATTATCATCTTCATTTTAACACTGAGAGAATCATACATATTAAATAATTTACAGAAGATCTTTTAGCCAGGGAATGAGGAACAATATTGGAAGTAAGGATTTTCAACTCTAAATTTTGTCTTCTTCTTCTTTTTTTTTTTTTTTAAGATTTTATATATTTATTTGACAGAGAGAGTGAGAGCACGAGCAGGGGGAGGGGCAGAGGGAGAGGGAGAAACAGGCTCCCCACTGAACAGGCAGCCTGATGCAGGGCTAGACCCCAGGGTCCTGGGATCATGACCTGAGCTGAAAGAAGATGCTTAACGACTGAGCCACCCAGGCACCCCTAAATCTTGTCTTCTAAGCAGCATATCAATCCACTGTTTTACTGCATCTTGTTGACCCAGAAAGTGCTAACATACACAGTTGTTTTTATTCAACTTTTTAATTGAGGTACAACTTACAAACTATGAAAAACATAAAGTGCACTGAAATTAAGTGTAGAGACTGATGAGATATTCACATACAGATATGCCAATGTAACAATCATCCAAATCACTATATGGAACATTTTTAGCAGCTCAGAAGTTTTTCTTATGCCTTTCCTTGGTCAATACTTATTCTCCCACAGGTAATCAATATTCTGGCTTTTGTTATTATTTGATTAGTTTGATCAGTTCTTCATGTAAATGGATTCACATTATGTATACTCTTGTGTCTGGCTTCTTTTGCTCACTATAATGTCTATGAGATTCATTTATAATGTTGCGTATATTATAGTTGGGTCTTGTTCTTTTGTAAAAAAAAAATACAGCTTTAATGACATCTATTCCACATAGGATAAAATTCACCTATTTAAAATACATAGTTCAAACAGTTTCTTGCATATTCAAACATTTATGCAACTATCACCAAAATCCAATTTTAAAACATTTTTAACACCCCCAAAAGAAATCCCACACATATTAGCAATCATCCTCATTCTTGCCTAACACCCTTCACCTTCCAAACTTTCCAAGCCCCAAGCAACCACTAAACTATTTTCCATCTCTACAGATTTGCTATCCTGGACATTTCATGTAAATGGATTCATAAAATATATGGTCCTTTGTGACTGGCTTTTTTCACTTAGCTTAATACTTTCCAGGTTCACCCTTCTTTTAGTATATATCAGTATTTCTTTCTTTTTTTTTGCTGAATAAAATTCCATTTTATGATTATACCATATTTATTTATTATCAGTTGATGGGCACTTAGGTTGTATCCATTTTTTTTTTTGCTATTTTTAATAATGCTAACATTCTTGTACAAGTTTTTATGTGGACATACATTCTCATTTCTTAGGGTCTATACTTAGGGATACAATTGCTCGGTTCTTATGAATGTTCAGCATTTTGAAGAAGTGCCAAACTGTTTTCCATAGTGGCTGCACCATCATACATGCCCACCAGCAACGTATGAGTTCTGACTTCTCCCCGTCCTTGCCAACGCTAGTTATTGTGCATCTTTTTGATTACAGCAGTCCTGGTGGGTGTGAGGTGGTATCTCATTGTGGTTTTGATTTACATTTTCCCAGAGATTAATGATGCTGGACATCTTCCATGCACTTATTGGCCATTTGTATATCTTTAAAGAAATGTTTATTTGGCTCACTTACCTATTTTAAAAAATGAGTTTTTTGCTTTTTTATTGTTGAGTTATAAGTTTCTTTATGTATTCAGGATACAAGACCATTTTGGGTATACGGTTTAGGAATATTTTCTTCCATTCTCTGGGTTGTCTTTTCATTTTCTTGATAGTGTATTTGATGCACAAAATTTTTACATTTTAATGAAGTCCAATTTATTTATTTTCTTTTGCTGTTGTGCTTTCGGTATCATATCTAAGAAATCATTGCTTAATTCGAAGTCACAAATATTTACTCTGATGTTTTCTTCAAGGAATTTTAGAGCTTTAGCTATTACATTAGGATATATGATCTATATTGAGTTAATTTTGGTATATGGTATGAGGTAGATGTCCAAATTCTCTTTTGCATGTAGATATCAAAATTCTCAGACA
>NC_048223.1:25924037-26000623 GCF_002007445.2 Ailuropoda melanoleuca
GTGAGAGGGGGGAGGGTCAGAGAGAGAAGCAGACTCCCTGCTGAGCCGGAAGCCCAATGCAGGGCTCAATCCTGGGACTCCAGGATCATGACCTGAGCCCAAGGCAGTCGCCTAACCAACTGAGCCACCCAGCTGCCCCAGAGGTTATACTTTCAACAATGCCTGGCCTTCCTGTTACAAGAGCTTCCCATTTGTCCCCTCTAGAGAAAATAGTTTTAGTCTGCTAAGGTGAGAGAAGAGTTTTCATTCAGTGGCCTGCAGTGGTGGAGTGTCTGGAAGAGTAACGACTTCTTACAACACTTTTACGCAATCATTTTTATTTTCAGCCTCTCCCTCCTTCACCCTCTTCCAGAAATGTCTGTTGCTGCCAGTTTCTGAGTCCTTTGAGAATTCTGTGGTGCAGATTAGGTTGGTTCTCGGTGTTCCCTGTTGCTAGCTCAGGCTTCAGTTCCTGCTAACTTGATTACACTCACCCATCTGCTTTCCAACTTAACAGTATTTCACTGCTGTTCTCCCTTCTTCTGTTCTACCCATCCTTAAATGTCTTTTTAAGAAGTTCCTTTACCACCCTTCTTATAAAGTGCAGCGTAAATGCTTCATGTGAAACTGAAATAACAAGATCACTGCCTGATTTAAAGGGATGACTTGTTTTATAAGAAAATAAGTTGTATATTACTTTATGGTAAAACTTTATACTTACGTGAGAGAAGAATAATTGAACATCTTACTTGTAGAATTTAGAGCAGCAAGCATTTTATATGGAAAATTCCATATTGAATTTGTATAATTATTTTCATTGAAAAAACCTTCCATAAAAAAAAAAATCCTGAAAGAATATCTGGTTTGCCCAACATCAATGAGGTACTTTTCATTGAATTCTACCTCTCATGTAAAAACCATGTATATATACCTGATATTTCCATGGTAGTTTGTAAGAAATTTGGTGTAATTGTAGCCATGGCTTTGAGGAAGTGAAAAACTACTTTTTATAGACTATGCTAATTAACTCAACAAACCCTAATTAAGTGCTTACCATGAGGCAGGCACTGTTCCTGCACTGGGGTTAGAGAAGTAAACAAGATGTACAAAATCCCTGGCCCTCTGAGGATTCATTCCTTTCTGATCAGTAGAGTTCTGGTATTAAAATGAGCGTAAACGACACCAGAAATGCCCCTTCAGCAAATTTTGTGAAATTGGGCACCTGCATCTACATCTATGGATATTTCTTGAGCTGCTATGTGTTTGACTTCTATAGTGAGATGATTAACAAATTGGATTCTGATTTAGCTAAGTTGTTTTGCTGTTGCTGTTGTTTGCTCCTTATAATCTCCCTTTCTAAAGATGACTTGAAATGGACCTTTAAGGTATGTACAAGGTAATAAAACCAAGTTAGAGTAAGTCAGAGAATTGAAGCAGAGAGAGAATATGAGTGGAAGCATAGAATAAAGTGAAGAGTGATGATAAGGTCCAAGATACATGAAGAAAAGTCCCATTCCTTGTTAGGCACAGGCCACACATGTTTTAGGATTTGTTTTCCAGGCATCTCAAAAAAATTATCAGTTTCCATAAATTAAAGAACAAGTAAGTGATCAAGGGATATAAAAATGTAGAATTTCTCCCATGAGTCTTCATGAAGGGGCCTTCATTTGGAAATGGAGCAAAGAAAATACAACGAGTTCCACTGGATTATTTCTTTTACATCTTTACTACCTAGTGTCCAAATATTTTAGCACAAAGCCTAACTTGGTAAGAGTTGTTATACTAGGAGTCTAAGTTAAGAAACTTCTAGAACATCCCTATATATGTTTGCTTGAAAATCCATGAATTCTGCATTCTCCGTGAAGTGATAATAAATCTACTAACATTTGCATTTCACAAAATACTTTCATATGCAGTCCCTACCAAGGCAACTTTCAGGCAAATATTATCATCTTCATTTTAACACTGAGAGAATCATACATATTAAATAATTTACAGAAGATCTTTTAGCCAGGGAATGAGGAACAATATNATTTTCCATCTCTACAGATTTGCTATCCTGGACATTTCATGTAAATGGATTCATAAAATATATGGTCCTTTGTGACTGGCTTTTTTCACTTAGCTTAATACTTTCCAGGTTCACCCTTCTTTTAGTATATATCAGTATTTCTTTCTTTTTTTTTGCTGAATAAAATTCCATTTTATGATTATACCATATTTATTTATTATCAGTTGATGGGCACTTAGGTTGTATCCATTTTTTTTTTTGCTATTTTTAATAATGCTAACATTCTTGTACAAGTTTTTATGTGGACATACATTCTCATTTCTTAGGGTCTATACTTAGGGATACAATTGCTCGGTTCTTATGAATGTTCAGCATTTTGAAGAAGTGCCAAACTGTTTTCCATAGTGGCTGCACCATCATACATGCCCACCAGCAACGTATGAGTTCTGACTTCTCCCCGTCCTTGCCAATGCTAGTTATTGTGCATCTTTTTGATTACAGCAGTCCTGGTGGGTGTGAGGTGGCATCTCATTGTGGTTTTGATTTACATTTTCCCAGAGATTAATGATGCTGGACATCTTCCATGCACTTATTGGCCATTTGTATATCTTTAAAGAAATGTTTATTTGGCTCACTTACCTATTTTAAAAAATGAGTTTTTTGCTTTTTTATTGTTGAGTTATAAGTTTCTTTATGTATTCAGGATACAAGACCATTTTGGGTATACGGTTTAGGAATATTTTCTTCCATTCTGTGGGTTGTCTTTTCATTTTCTTGATAGTGTATTTGATGCACAAAATTTTTACATTTTAATGAAGTCCAATTTATTTATTTTCTTTTGCTGTTGTGCTTTCGGTATCATATCTAAGAAATCATTGCTTAATTCGAAGTCACAAATATTTACTCTGATGTTTTCTTCAAGGAATTTTAGAGCTTTAGCTATTACATTAGGATATATGATCTATATTGAGTTAATTTTGGTATATGGTATGAGGTAGATGTCCAAATTCTCTTTTGCATGTAGATATCAAAATTCTCAGACATTTGTTGGAAAGACAATTCTTTTCCCATTGAATTGTCTTTGTACCCTTATCAAAAATCAATTGACCATAAACATGAGGGTTTATTCCTGGATTCTCAAATCTGTTTCATTGATCTTTATGTCTTTTTTAATGTCAGTACCACATTATCTGTAGTAGGTTTTGAAATCAGAAAGTGTAAGTCCCTCAACTTTGTTGTTCTTTTTCAAGATCATTTGGCTATTCTGAGTCTAGATTGTCAGTATTTTTTCAACAACAAAGTTGGGATTTTGATAGGGTTGACGCTGAAGTTGTAGAACAACTTGGGGAGCATTTCCATCTTAACAATGTTAACTTTTCTGCACCATGAACATGGAGTATCTTTCCCTTTATTTGGATCTTATTTCATTTCTTTCAACAACTTTTTATAGACTTTATGTGTCCTGTACTTCTTTTATTAAATTTTATTCCTAGGTATTTTATTCCTTTGTTGTTGTTGTTGTTGTTGTTGTAATAAATGAGATTGTTTCTTAATTTTATTATTGGGTTGTTCACTGCTATTGTATGGAAGTACTATTGATTTTTAAAAACCTTTACTGCCACATTGCTAAACTTGTTTGTTTTGGTTCTTTTTTACTGCAACATAATATTTCATTGTTATTCTTTGGCCTGTTGAGATATATTTAGATTTGTCTCAGTTTTTGGATATTCTGAATATATATATATATATATATATATATATATATATATATATATACATATATACACACACACACACACTATAGTTTTATGATTAGCTTTGGTAAACATTGCAAGTCAGCTTAGATGATTTGCTTTTTTTTCCATTCTTTGGGTATAGCAACTGTCAGTTCAAACTAATTTATAATGATTTCTATTTATGTGATTAATTGGTATTTATCAAAATTGAAGAAATGGAAAAGACTTCAAAAGACTGGATTTAGTGTGATGAGTGTTGAGGTGTGAGATTGATAGGAGGGTAATAAGAAGATTTGGAATATGAGGAGGAGAATACATAGCTTAAAAAGACATATTCAATAGATTTTTTTTTCTAAAAAGCTACATAAAATTAAAAATTGAAAATATTTCCCAAAGGTGAGAAAGACTGATTTGGTGTCATTTATAGACATGATTTAAGCAGGAAGAACAAGGGTGCCTGGATGGCTTAGTCCATTGAGCATCTGCCTTCAGCTCAGGTCGTGATCTCGGGGTCCTGGGATCGAGTCCTGAGTCGGCCTCCCAGATCAGTGAGGAGTCTGCTTCTCCCTCTCACAATCCCTCTGTGAGCTCTCTCTCTCTCTCTCTCTCTGTCAAAGAAAGAATGGCCCTTACCTCCACCAGCCCTCCTATGCTTTACCTCTCATTTAAAATTAAAATAAATAAATAAATAAAATGAAATAAAATGAAATAAAATAAAATAAAATAAAATAAAAAAACAGAAAGAACATACCAGCTTCTTTCTATGTGCTTAGTTTTAGAGGTCAGTCTTTTCCTATATAGCTAAACCTCATCTGTAATCTAGTCTTCAGATGTTTCATTACAAGTAGTTAAAAAACAAAGTAGTTTAATTTAAATGTAAAGAAATGAATTTAAAGAATTGATTTAAAGGCTATTTTTCCCCAGATTGCATCTCTTCTCTGATGAAAAGGATCAGAAAAAAGTAAAAATAATCTTTACTGGAAAAATTAACTAAAGAATGGTGGTGAGGTGAAATTTGTCATGCTTGAACAAAATCCTTGCCTATTTGGGAGAAACTTGAACAGGTTTCCTAAAATGTTTTTGCTTGGGGAGATAATGAAAAAGATAATAAAAATGTCTTTTAAAATTTAACTAAAAATAGGTACAACTATACACTTCAACATTGGCAGGATTTCAGCTCTTAATGAGAAATGAAAAGGAAGCCAAATTTGAAGAAAAATTGTTAGGTATATTTAAAGTTAGAGTAATTTATTTTGTGTGCACTTTATGGAACATTTTGATTTAGAAGTTTTGGATACAGATGATGGATTAAAGTGTTCTTTTTAAAAGTCAACATAGTTATTGATCTGAAAGTTTAAAAGTTTCTTGAATTTAAGGACTTTAAAAAAATTTTTTTATTATTTTTAAAAGATTTATTTTATTTTATTTCTTTAAAGATTTATTTATTTCAGAGAGAGACAGACAGCACAAGCTGGGGGAGGGAGAGAGGGAGAAGGAAAACAGACTACTGGGTGAGTGTGGAGACTGACCATGCAGGGATTTATCCCAGNAATTTATTATTTTTAAAAGATTTATTTTATTTTATTTCTTTAAAGATTTATTTATTTCAGAGAGAGACAGACAGCACAAGCTGGGGGAGGGAGAGAGGGAGAAGGAAAACAGACTCCTGGGTGAGTGTGGAGACTGACCATGCAGGGATTTATCCCAGGACCCTGAGATCTTGACCTGAGCCTAAATCAAGAGCCAGCTGCTTAACCAAATGAGCCACCTAGTTGCTCCAAGGACATTGTCTGCATTAATATCATTTATATTCCTGTTTTCTTGCTGTATTTTTCTCCACTTCTTTCTCTACCCTTTTCTTTGGTTGTTTCAATGTCTGTGCTTATGACTTTTCCAATATGTTGACTGCATAGTTTTATCACCCTCCTCATTTTCCACGAACTTCTCTGGCTCTTCATTTCACCTGGAGCTGGTATGGATTCCTAGTTCTGAAATTCTGCTTTTGGACCACAACTTTCATTCATCTCTGTCATTGTTAATCTTACAGAACTTTTTCTTCTCTCTCACTGAAAAGCCCTCCTTACCTTATTTCCCACCTTGCTCCTTCTCTGATGAATTATTATAATTAATACCCCTGATAGCTACACAAAAATACTCTTTCATTTGACTCTCTGGCTTGTGGGCTTTGCTAATTCCCCAGTTTTGGTGAATAACAAAATCAATTCTTTTTGCTATCACTTCTGGAAGTTGAGCTTTCCTGGAGAAGATCAGATGACAGTTATGATTGGCTGACTATTCCAGGAGGCAGTCAGTTGGCTTCTTTCCGATTGACCTCTTCTGTACATAGAGCCTCAATATCTTCATAGAACCATGACCCATTTGACAATTGGCTTACCCCCTACTTATTTCCAGCAGGGACTATTCCAATCTCAAATCCTAATTCCCTCCTGTGTTCCCTCTATTTTTCTCAAATAAAGAGCTTCATTCTTGCCTCCTCTCCTTCCTAATACCTCGTTATCTAACCTCCCATTCTTTCCCTTATACCACCGTTTCTTTTTTTTTTCTCTCCAGTATGAACTTCTACCTAGGTGCCTTTGATCCCATCTGCAAGTTTTTTTTTTAAGATTTTATTTATTTATTAGACAGAGATAGAGACAGCCAGTGAGAGAGGGAACACAAGCAGGGAGAGTGGGAGAGGAAGAAGCAGGCTCCTAGCGGATGAGCCTGATGTGGGGCTCGATCCCACAACGCCGGGATCATGCCCTGAGCCGAAGGCAGACGCTTAACCATCTGCAAATTTTAAACCCTACTGCATCACTTACCTTTCTTGCATGGTCAATTTCTCAAACTCACCTATTCCTGTCTCTAAGGAAATATTCCTTTTTCCAAGCTAGTGGTTCTCAACTGGGGACAATTTTCCCCCTAGGGGATATTTAGCAATGCCTGGAGATACTTTTAGTTGTCACAACTGGTAAGAGGGGTACTACTGTCTTCTATTGAGTAGAGGCCAGGTTTGCTGTTGAACATGCTGCAAGACACACAGCACACTCCCATAGTGAAAAAATTACCCAGCCCCAGATGTCATCAGTGCCATGGTGGAAAAACCCTATTCAATGCCTAATTCAAACCCAAATTTTGTTTCTCCAGAAAATTTAAATAATATGTTCTTATGACTGTGTTTATTCTTTGAGATCTTCCCTCCTTAGTCTCCTGCTTTTTCAGTGGCAATCTTCTAGAATAGAAGTCAATATTTACTGGTTTAATTCCCACTCATATCTCTAAAAGACACATGATAATGATGAAAATTACTACCCTCTAGAAATTATTAAGGTCTTTAACAAACTCAGCTTTTCCCCTGAGCTTCTCACAATGACCTTGGGAATGAGGGAAGCACATGGGAATATTTCTGTCATCCTTATGTGTTAATTGATTATTAGCCACATAAACATATGATATTGAACTTTACTTATTTAAACATTTGCTTTATTATGGAGAATAAAAAATTATCCTTGCTGAATTTTCTGTTGAGAAACACTAGGAAGCAGCGTCATGAAACAAATATTCTTAAAGACACATTTAAAATTCAATTGTGTAAAATAATTTTCTACAGTATATGAGTACTTGCCAGAAATTATAGAATTAATTAAAAAGTGTCAGGTTGCTTATACAGATGGGGCCAAATCTGTAAGGCTCTACTGTGGGTGTGATTTCCTACAAGGAGGCCACAGCGTTCCTTAAAAACATCAACAGATCCAACACCATTCGTGGACACACCTTGCTTCAAGCATTTGCTTCTCTGTCTTTTCTGAGCATTTAATAGGATATCTTAAACACAAGAAAATGAACAAATTTCTAGCAAAATGGGAAATAACCCGAAACTCTTCTTCTACCCTATAACTAGCACAGAAAGTTGAAGGAGTTGCTTAGAATCCCTGAACTCAAAATAGAGCTCTTATTTTCCTTCTTAGGGGAAAAACAATGAAACATCATAAGACACAACCCTGGATGAAGTTATTCATCCTAATGATGAAGAGTAGCTTGCAAGGTTGAATTATTCCTTCATAGATTTTTTTTTTTTTTTTTTTTTTTTTTTTTTTTTTTTTTTAGTTTCCAGCTTTTTCCAGTAACTACTCTCCTACAAAGCAAACTGCAGTGAAAATATAGCTTGTGATGCAGAGGGGACTCTGAGTTTAAATATATTTAAAACATGCAATGTAGGTTGTTGCATTAGAGGGTTTTTAAATTAATCACCAACTTTCTCTTTTCACTGTAAAAAGCCCTCAAGAGTACTCTCTCAGGGAAATGTAGAGACTCCTCAGGGATCCAGAGAGCTTTCCTGTCCCTTTTCATGACCCAAATGGCTTGAAATCTCACCAAGAGGAGAAATAGTGACATTTCTACCCAAAGTAGCCTGAACATGTATCACTAATCTTTCTGAAATTCATTTCATTTTTTATAAATTGATAATATAACAGCACTTTATTTATTAGCCATTGACTTAGGGAGGGAAAAATTTTTTGGAAAAGAGGTCTGATTAGATTGGCAGCAGGGTCTGGAGAGTAAAGGCAGAGGTATTTGAAGAATAGGAGTAAAACTCTAATCCTAAAAGTGACATATACCATTAGTATTGGTAGATTTGGATTATTTTCCTGCATATAAAAATAATTTAATTCACAATCTCTTTTTCTAAGAAACTGACACGTAACTCTTTTTACTCTTCCAAGGAATGTGTTCAGACAGTGAAAATATCTATAATGAATGAGGATATCTATTATGAATGCCTTTAAACCATAATACCACAGTTATCCAAAGAAGGGATGATAAAATTTATAGATGACAATCTCAGTTCTCTTTAAATTATTCATTTTTAAAGTTCAAAATCAAGAATATAAAAAAGAAGAAAATAGCGAAAGAAATTAAACAGGATTCCTGTCTGACAGTTATTGGGAACCAGTGATTAGAAACTAGGTACAATATGTTCTACAAAGGACTTTTTAAAATTTCAGTTTTTGGTTGCTTTTAGAGCTGTTCGACCTTTCCTTAGGGGAACACAAGTGTCAAACTGGTGTTGAAGTACTTTTCTGACTGGAGGAAGAAGTTTTGAAGAGAGGGTTGAGTTTTTAATCTCCTGAAGTATGTCTTATTTCAAATTTTAGGACAGACTCTTGTTAATCTACAGTTTGAAATTTTGCTTTTCTGACAATGGAAGATGACTCCAGAAGAAAACAGAGTTTGTGAACACAGTCCAGTGAATTTCTGGTTTTGTTTTTGTTTTTTGTCCTGTTGCATGTGTTAGTTTACATTTCCTACTTGGCATTTAGAAGTCAGGAAGCAAATGGCGCCTCAGAGGATTTAATTGAAAAGTTCAATGAAGGGACTATTTATGCTCATAGGCAGGGTAAGGGAAACAAAAGTTGTGAAGAGCCAAGGTATGAGCAACAGCTAGAAGCCTAAGTATAGGCTTCCCCTAGGCCTGATGGACCCATCAGGGGAAGCTCTCAGTAGACCTGGAGGCAAGAGTTGTGGAAGTGGCTGCACCTGATAGGAGCTGCAATCCTAGGTAGATAAGCTGAGCTTTCCACACTTTCCAAGTCAGCTGCTTCATGCTTGATTGGGTTGATTGGAAACAGTGGTGGGAGATTAGAGCGCAGGAAGAAGAGAAAAGCCACAGTGATTCCTCTCTCAGTCTCCTTCACACCTGCAGTTCCTGTTGGCAGGTCCACCATGGTTCCAGCTACTCCCTGGTAAGCCTGGACCCTGGGCTCCAGCCGTTAACACTTTTTCCTACTTAGCAGGGGGAATGGGTTCTTTCTGTTGCTGATCTCTGGGTTGGCTTACAGTCCTGTCTTGCTTTTTAGCTCTTCTATCACTTTTGAAACGAACTCACAGCTTTTAATTTCCTCCATTTTAAAAACTAAAAATGGTGTATACTCCCCTGTTTCATCCTGATAGATATTTTATATTTTTAATTGCTGCTTTGAGTGGTATCTTATTTTTCCTTATAGTTCTATAATCAATACCTTATTATCTATTTGGTCATTGTTGATACAGAGGAATGACTTTATATATGCCAACCTGGCTCTACTCTGATATTAATTTTAATGTTTATTGATTCTTTTGTGTTTTCAATGGAGATAATCATATCTGGAAAGAAATGCTTATACCTCTTATTTCTTTTGCTAGCATATCACACTGGCCAAGACTTTAAGTCTTATGTTTGGTAGTAGTGATAGTAGCATTCTTTTTTGGATTACAATTTTAATTGGAATATGTCTACGGTTTTCCATTTTGGCATGTTTGTTGCAGTTCTTTTAGATCTATAGCTCTTTACAAATTTAGGAAATTTTTATTTCTAGTTTTTTGAGTGTTTTAATAAAAAATTGATGGTAACTTTTACCATTATTTTTTCAGCATGTTTTGAGATAATCATACACTTTTCCTTCTTTATTTTATTTTTTTTTAAAGATTTTATTTATTTATTTGACAGAGAGACAGTCAGCGAGAGAGGGAACACAAGCAGGGGGAGTGGGAGAGGAAGAAGCAGGCTCCCAGCAGAGGAGCCTGATGTGGGGCTCGGTCCCAGGACCCTGGGATCACGCCCTGAGCCGAAGGCAGACGCTCACGACTGAGCCACCCAGGCGTCCCTCATTTTTCCTTCTTTAATTCCTTAATATGGTGTATTTTGTGGCTAGATTTCCTGATATTTCTTGAATTACTGGGACCAATTTTATTCATACTTTATTTTTTTAAAACATTGTTGATTACATTAGTTAGAAGATTCTATTCTATCTACTTATCATCTCTAATTAACTTTGGATCTAGGTTCATAAATGAAAGGGATATTTTATTATCTTTGTCAGCATTCTGTCTCATTAAGGTTTTCAAAATTCTAGCTTTCGATTTTATTAATCTTCTCTATTGTTTCCATGTGTTTTAGTTCTTCAATTATTTTATTTATCTTTGTTATTACCTTCCTTTTTTTTTTTTTTTTGGTCTCTTTGGACTTGTTCTATTGCTCTTTTCCCATCTTCCTTCATTGCTCGTTTTTTCCAATATTTTTTTGCTTTCTGTTGTATGCATTTAAAACTATAAATTTCCTACTGAATGTCACGTTAGCAATGCCTAAAATTTTTTATGAAATGTTTGCAGTTTTTCTTCTCTTAGTGTTTTTAGATTTCCCTTATTTTTTTTCTCCTTTGGTAGAGGGGTTATTTAGTAATAAGTTATTCAATTTCTATACAATTACAGCTTCTAAGCATATTGTTACTGATTTTCCATTTTTTCCTAATAGATGATATAATAGGTATGATATAAAATTTTAAAACATTTGTTGAGATTCTCATTGTGGAACTCTATGCAATTAATTTTCTTTATTCCAAGAAAATATGTGTTCTCTTGTTGTGGGGGGTCAAATTCCATATAGATCCATATGTTAGTTTTGATATTTTGAATTTTTTCTATTTTTTCTATGCTTAACTTATTTGATTCTGAGAGGGATATGTTGAAAACTTGAATTCCAATTGTTTATGTATCTGTTTTTCACTGTATTTTTCTCAGTTGTGTCTTTACATTTTTTGAGTGTATATTCTTAGGTGCCTGTGTCCATGAACTTACATCTTTTGATATGCTTTTCCTTTTCCCAGTATATATTGTTTTTTTATGTCCTGATTTTTATTTTGTCTGATATTAACATAGCTACTCAGGCCTACATTTTATTTGTTTTATTGTTTATTCATCTTGATGTCATAAAGGTACTCTCCTGTATTCACTCTAAAGATTTTGAAATTTTGCCTTTTACATATAAATCGTTACTCCATCTGGAATTGATTTTTATGTATGGTGTGAGATGGGGTTCAAATTTTATTTTTTTTCTTCCATAGAGTCGATCTCTATTTTTCTTCCCCCTACTGAGCTGAAACGTCAAGTATTATATAACAAACTTCCATATACATGTTACGTTGGTTCTGGTCTTCCTACTCAGGTCTATTTGCCTATCTTTGCACCAAATACCTTGGTCTTACTTACAAGTTCTGTACCAAGTCTTAGTATCATAAGAGCAAGTTCCCCTGAGGTTTTTTTTTTTTTTTTTCCCTCCCAAGTGTTCTTTGTGAGTATCTTGGTCTATTGCTATGCAATGTAAGTTTTCAAAAAAAGCTTGTTGAACTATAGAAAATCTTATTGCCCCATTTTGGAATGCCTTGAGAATGAGAAAAAGTAAAGTCTTGAAAAACAACCAAACCCACTTCGCATGTGATTCTGGCAGGCTTCTCTTCATTTATTTGGCCTTTGATAATGGCCTTTGGTCATTGATATCCTGACAATATTGCACTTTGTATTCATGAACATGGCTGTACTCCCTATTTGTTATGGTACTCTTTAATGTTATTCATTAAGTTTTTATAATTCTTTTTTTTTTTTTAAGATTTTATTAATTTGACAGAGAGAGAGAGACAGCTAGCAAGAGAGGGAGCACAAGCAGGGGGAGTGGGAGAGGAAGAAGCAGGCTCATAGCAGAAGAGCCTGATGCGGGGTTCAATCCCAGGACTCCAGGACCACGCCCTGAGCCTAAGGCAGATGCCTAATGACTCAGCCACCCAGGCGCCCCAAGTTTTTATAATTCTTAACATAAAGGAGATTCACTTACAGCACTAAGCTGAAGTCAGTTCCTGCCATCACTAGTTCTCTGTAGGGCTAAAGTGACAGACACATGACAAAGGCAGCCTCTTGTACAATAATGTGTCTAGTCTGCTTCAGCTGCCATAACAGAATATTAAAAGCTGGGTGCCTTAAACAACAAAAAAAAAGTTTCTTATAGTTCTGGAGGCTACAAGTTCAAGAACAAGGTGCCCACTGATTGAATTTCTGGTGAAAGCTCTGTTCTTGGCCTGTAAACAGCTACCTTCTCAGTGTGTCCTCACATGGTGGAGAGAGAGAGAGATAGCACAAGAGCAAGCAAGGAAGACTGAGCTCTCTGGTATTTCTTCTTGTAAAGACACTAATCCTATTAGATCACAGCTCCACTCTTAGGACCTCAGAAGACCTTAATTACTTCATAAAAACCCTATCTCCAAATACAGTTATAGTGGAGGCTAGGGCTTCAACATAGGAATTCTGGGGAACACCATTCAGTCCAAAGCACAGTGCTTCCAGGCTCTTCCTCATGGCCCTTTGTTCTTTGAAACTAGGGGTAAAAGGCACCACTGCCAGTCTAGCTGCAACTCTCCACTATGCTGAACACCTGCTTTCCATTCTACTGTGTTATAGTTTCAATATGATGGTAAAGATGCTTGAGGAGTATCCGTTTGGAAACCCAGAAATGCAGAGTCATGCAGAAGAAAGTTGCTCATTTTCCTTATTTCCCCATGTCCAGTTGGGGAAAGCAGAACAGGGATGAAATATTTACTCCATTCTTTTAAGCAGGAAGGGATGCTCTGTCTCATAGGGCAAAACATCAGTTGGTCCTACTCTGGTTTTTCTCCTTCTGGTTTCATCAGCCTGATAGAAAGTCCTTCTAGATGCTGAGCTTAAATCATTTGTGTTGATTTTCGGCATTGCTGTGAGCTTTTCTAACTTCACAGATATTTTAGTTGGAAGGCAAAGAGGCTAGCTCAACACCCTTTCAATGGGAACGCCCAACTTACCAGTTTTCACATTAAACAAATTTATGCTTTTTGGCCACAAAAAGAAAAAAGATAAATAAAAACAAAACACCCAGAATACTGGGTGTTGCAATTAGAATTTTTGTGTGTTTAAATAAGATCCATATTTTCAGTCATGGCTATTTTTCCTTTTTCTGTGGGCATATCATCAATATGTGAAAATCCTAAAGGCCAAACAAATGAAGAGAAGCCTGCCAGAATCACATGTGAAGTGGGTTTGGTTGTCTTTCAAGACTTTACTTTTTCTCATACTTATTTCAAGAGTATAGTTGTTAAGTTAAATGCTTTTCTGAGGGTGAACCCTTCTGTGGCTTTGATCGAGAGCAATACTTTTTCAATTACGTGTGGTATTATATGATGGCAATCCAATGCCAAGTTAATATTTCCATAGTTTTCCAGTGTTGATGATGAACAAATCATACAGATTGTTCTTTTATATTTTGAAGATTGAGATGAAGTTCTAAACTAAAAAAAAAAAAAAGAAAAAAGAAAAAAAAATTATCCTTTTAGGAGCCAAAGTTTATAAACTCTTTCAGGCAGGCCTAGCCTTATAACCATGTATAATGTAGTGTTTTAAGAACACAAACTTAGGAATCAGGCACTTTTACCTGAGTGAATAATTAAAACTTCCCGAATCTTAGCTTTCTAACACATAAAATATAAATTACAATATTATCTACCTCACTGTGTTTATGTGACATTTACAAGACTTATTTAGTATAGTACTTGCTGCAAATGAACATTCCTTAAAAGCTGGTTATCGTTAAGTATTACTGTTCTCATGAATTATATCAAAGACTAAATGAAGTTCTTTAGTTATAAGTCTTCTGAAACAGTATTTTCCAAACCAAAGGATACTACACACTAATAAGCTATCTACATACTGAATGCCATAAGTGAGAAGAAAGCTAAGCTTAGCTAGTTTTGCTGAGGGGTGTCTTGAAGGAGACTTAGAAAGTCATAGAATATGCCTGCTCCTTGAAATCTTAGAGGATGGTGGTCAAATCACATTGTATGGTGTTATTTTTCCTGCATTAAGAATTGAAGTACATGAAGCTTTTAGAAACATGGCAATAATAACCATGGCTTAGTATTTTCTGTCCTAAACCAATCAGGAAAACATAATATAAGCCTTTGTTAAAAAGAAGTTGGAATTTTGTCCTTTGAGGAATTTCAAACATCTAGTCTCCATCTCAAACATCTAGTTTGTATCTCAAATAACAAAATAGAAGAATTATTCCAATTAAGATATCTGCTCTGTATGTGCCAATCCATTGTTCAAAGAGCAACATTCTGATATATGATTTGTTTTTCTTCTGAATGGGTCTCCTGACCACAGAAACAGTGGCCAATGTCCCAGGTTAGATCTACATACGTGGGTGCCTTGTGGTGTGTGAGAACGATGGACAAAGACCACTGGTGGTCGTGTCTCCTCTCTTCTGCTCTCAGCAACTAAAATAGTTTGTTCCAAGCATGCATACCGCAACTGTATGTAACTGCACCTAGCCATTTTCTTTGTAATTTGGCTTAATAATCCTCAGTGATCATTTGATTATGCCTCATAGGGATATTGCTTCTACTCCAGTGGTTTATTAAGTTATTTGTATCAATCACATACACTATTATTCTGGTAAACTAGTACTATATAACAAATGACTTCAAAACTTAGTGGCTTAAAACAACAGCCACTTTATTTTTCCATGATTCTTGTGGGTCAGGAATTTAGGCAGGATTTGGTAGGGTGATTCTTGAGTAGAGCCACTAGTGGTAGCTAGTCTGGTCTAGAGGGTCCAACACAGGTCTCCTGCCTTGAAGGAGTGTCTGTAAAGCCCCTCCATGTGGTTTCTAAGCAGGGTAGATGGACTTTTTACACAGCTGATGGCTTCCCCAGAACGGATGTTTCAAGAGAAGAAGATGGCAAGTAGATGTCTTCTTCTGACCTGGCCCCTGAAGTCATTCAGGGTCACTTCCTCCTCATTCCCTTGGTAAGAAGCAAGTCACAGGCCCAGCCCAGATATAAAGAGAGAGGATGATTACACAAGACCATGAATCCTGAGGACATGGGTGGCTATGTGAACATGAGTTCACTGGGTGGCTATGTTTTGAGATTAGTCTCTCTGAGAAGACTCTAGATAAAAACAGTTCTTTCAGTCGCAATATAATTATTTTAGTAATGCTTTCGTAGACTTTATAAATTGGCACCTTGGAAACCATCTGGTTGGCCTACCCCTTCATCAGGTTCTGTTGATGCTAATAACCTGTATTGTTCTGCAGCATATGTCTACAGTCTTCTCCATGGGAATTTAGTTGACATGAGTTCATTTCAAGAGCCAGCTTACCATGTGTGAACTGATTAAAAGAATCTAAGTTTACAACAGTGGAGCTCAGATCATCAGCTGTACTCTGACTCCCATGGAAAGGGGAATACACAGCTAGCCCTAGTTCATTACCATATAGCTTAGTTTGCCACCATACTCAATATATAACATCCCTCCAGTTTTATACATCCCTGTAATGCAGATCTTAAATAATTGTTAAATTAAAGAATCTGCCAATTCTACTGTCAGATGCTGTTTATCATCGAAATAACCTTCTTCCCATTCTTCCTGCTCAGGCCTTCCTCCCTGCAGTCGAAACTACTGTAAATCTAGTGATCCTTTAAAGAGCCAAAAAAGATCATGATACTTCTCAGCTTGGAGCCCTTCAATGGCTGCTATTCTTACTTTAGTAAAATCCAAAGTTGTTACGGTGACTTATGAGGCCCTATGTGACTATGCCCCTTTCTTTCTCTCTGTTCTTTTTTTTTTTTTTAAGATTTTATTTATTTATTTGACAGATAGCATACAAGTGGGGGAGCAGCAGGCAGAGGGAGAGAGAGAAGCCAGCCTCTGGTTGAGCAGGGAGCCTGATGTGGGGTGAGGCTCGATCTCAGGACCCTGAGATCATGACCTGAGCCAAAGGCAGATGGCAGACGCTTATCTGACTGAGCCACCCAGGGGCCCATCTTTTTCTCTGTTCTTATACATTTATTCATTAGTTCATTCATTTTGCAAATATTATTTCTGCTATGTGCTAGACAGTCTCATATGCAGAAGATCCAGCCGTGAACAAAGCAGAGAAAAATGGAGTATTCTCCCCCCCCTTCTCCATTCACATTGGCCTCCCTGCTGTTCTGGAACATTCCTAGCACAGTCCCGTTTCTGGGCCTTTGTGCTTGCCATTCCCTGAGAATGTTCTTCTACCAGATATCTCAGATGGCTTGCTTTCTCATTCATTTAGTTCTTTGTGTTCAAATACCACCTCCACAGTCTATTTCTTGACCATCCAATAGAAAGCAGTAGTTATGGCCATATCATAGTCCCTTCTCCCTGTTATCTTATTATCACCATATGACAAACTAGATATGTAATTGCTGGCTTTTTTCACTAGATTGGAAGGTCTGTGAGGGCAGGGCTTATTTGGTTTATTTAGTGTTACAGCCTGTCTGAATCACAGTAGGCTTTCAAAAAGTGCTTGTTGAGTGAATTTTTGGTTTCAGTCATATGAATTCTGTTAACAAAAAAACCAAATAGTCCAGTTGGGGAAAGCCAATAATTATAAGCCCCTTTCTTGTCTGTATTTGTTATTTATCTAGACCATTTAACTGCAGTTAGATTGCATTTGGTGGTTTGAGCCCCTTCCTTCGAAGTGAAATACATTATAACCTCTATTTACCTATGGTGGCATAAAGAGGGAGGCAGCAAAAGCCCTACACTGTAGTTTAACAGAACAATTAAGGACCCTATTTGTACTTTATTAAGAGAAAATATATGGGAGAAGTATCTTGAATCATCATCTTTAGATTATCCATATTTTCATATTCATGCATTATCCTCATTCCTAACTTACCCTGTTAGGCAATGAAGTAGAAAATGTTGGTTTGCTTTAAATAAAAAGCCACTCAAATTAAACCAACACCATTTAAAATCACATTACATTAAATGGACCACTATTCATCATGAAGTAACTACAACTACACAAGTAAAATGGAGAACTGGACAGAACTCTTTAATTTTGTCACTGATGTGTCTCAAACTGATTAACGTAGGTACAAAACACCACTTACTTTTAACGCAAAGAATTCGGATAATGCCTTGATATGCCACGCTGTTTATGTAAACAGATCGATTTCAATCTTTTCTACCCTCAGCTTTCAAGTTACATAGGATTTTGAGCTATTTAAACAATATTAACTCAAAAAAGGAAAGAAAAGTAATAATCAATGCTGAGTTCTTCCAGTAGGTCTGAAGCAATATAAACTAAATTATAATCATTACTCATGAAGGAAATATTGATACCATTGGAACTTTCATATAGGGGTCAGCAAATCAAGACTGTAGGACAAATCCTGCCTCCCACTTATTTTCGTTCAGCCTGAGAGCTGAGAATGGATTTTACATTTTTAAACAGCTGAAAAATCAAACAGAGAATATTTCATGATATGTGAAAGATGAGATTTAAATTTCAGTATTCATAAAGTTTCACTGGAACACAGGCACAGCTCTTTGTTCACATATTGTGTAGGCCTGCTTTCCTGCTGGAGTTGAGTAGTTTCAAGAGAGATCATTTGGCCCCCAAAGTCTAAAATATCAACTACCTGGACTTGTTCAGAAAAAGATGGCCGACTCTGCTTTGGTACGCTGATTTCTCCAAATTTTGTCAGTAGATCATGCATCAGAATTAAGTCAAGAAAAAAAAAATGTGTAGATTCTCCATCTCTCCTTTAGACCTACTTGTCGCCTGGCCCCAGAGCAGTTTCAAGGCTCTAACCTCTGGGCCTATAAGGCTCTGTTGGGCAGGAAATAGCATCAGAAGGTCTTGAGACTCACTCCCTACACATGGACTGCTACCTATTTTCCTTGCAATAAACTAACTGTGGTATTATTTCCTTGTTCATGACACCACACTCATTCTGTGTATTATTGTAAATAACCGCTTCAGGAGGCAGACTCTTTGGTTCATAATGACAGCACACATTTTTCTCAGGGTTTATTTTGTTTACATCCTTAGAGTATCTTTAGTTACACGCTTATGTTAATAGGGTAATTTAAATAGGGTAATAGAAAAAGACAAAATCCATAAAGTGATATTACAGATTAAATGACTTGCCATGTAGAACAGATTAAGTACCAACACTCATAAGCAAAACTACCACTGGTTTCACATTAATTTAGATTTGAAGATAAAATGGTGCTCAATCATGA
Organism: Ailuropoda melanoleuca; assembly: GCF_002007445.2. Lineage (NCBI taxonomy): Eukaryota > Metazoa > Chordata > Mammalia > Carnivora > Ursidae > Ailuropoda > Ailuropoda melanoleuca. The sequence continues at coordinate 25,942,666 of NC_048223.1, forward strand.
ATTATGCCTGGAGAAAAAGGGATTGGGCTCATTTATTGAATGACACCTGGGGAGCTGTATTCTAGTGCATTACACAGAAGCAAAAATAATTAATCCACATGTGCTGCATCTTTCAGTCTCTATAGGGTCTAGGTAAGAATTTGAGACCTGAATCCTTTAAAAAAGAGATGTTCCTGGCCGAGTAGACACCATGATCAAAGCTCACTCGCCTGAGTTGAAAATATTTATGGGCAAGAAATTATCATTGAAATTAAATGGTGGTAGACATGTCCAAGGAATATTGAGGGGGTTTGATCCATTTATGAATCTTGTGATAGGTGAATGTGTGGAGATGGCAGCTGGTGGGCCACAGAACAATACTGGAATGGTGGTAATATGAGGAAATAGTGTCATCATGTTAGAAGCCTTGGAATGACTATTAAACAATGGGTGTGTTCATCAGAAGAAATCAACTGCTTCCACATGTCCTCTCTCCAAAGCACCTGTTTTACTACAATATAAAAATCAGGTCATTTGCATTTTCATATTGAACTTTTTTATTAAACTTTTGTAATAGTAAAAAAAAAAACAAAACGCATGCGCTAGAGAGGTGTTCCTGGATTCCTAGGAAACTACATCAACAATCTTTAAATCTCTCTTTTTGGCCTTATTTGATAATGTTGTGACTTATTTATCCTATGAAAATATTTGTAATTTATAATGTCATTATTATTTTCTTCAGGGGTTAACTATCAAAAGAATTACTTTTGAAATGCTTTATTAGTGTGGGCCATATAGGCAATAAATAAATGTTAAATGACGAAATGTGACATGTATAATTTTTTAAGCAAAGGAGGAGAAAGTGAATACTAACTGTTGCTATCTTGTTCTAAAATGGAGCTAGAAGAATACTCATTTCAGTTCTGTAGACAGAGCGGCAGAGAAGCAGAGGTAGAGCAAGAGACACACAAAGAGACAGAGACAGAGAAAGACACACAGAAAACATAGTGAGACAGAGAGACAGAGACAGGGAAAGACGCACAGAAAACATAGTGAGACAGAGAAGACAGAGACAGGGAAAGACGCACAGAAAACATAGTGAGACAGAGAGACAGAGACAGGGAAAGACGCACAGAAAACATAGTGAGACAGAGAGACAGAGACAGGGAAAGACGCACAGAAAACATAGTGAGACAGAGAGACAGAGACAGGGAAAGACGCACAGAAAACATAGTGAGACAGAGAGACAGAGACAGGGAAAGACGCACAGAAAACATAGTGAGACAGAGAGACAGAGACAGGGAAAGACGCACAGAAAACATAGTGAGACAGAGAGACAGAGACAGGGAAAGACGCACAGAAAACATAGTGAGACAGAGAGACAGAGACAGGGAAAGACGCACAGAAAACATAGTGAGACAGAGAGACAGAGACAGGGAAAGACGCACAGAAAACATAGTGAGACAGAGAGACAGAGACAGGGAAAGACGCACAGAAAACATAGTGAGACAGAGAGACAGAGACAGGGAAAGACGCACAGAAAACATAGTGAGACAGAGAGACAGAGACAGGGAAAGACGCACAGAAAACATAGTGAGACAGAGAGACAGAGACAGGGAAAGACGCACAGAAAACATAGTGAGACAGAGAGAGACAGAGACAGGGAAAGAGGGAGACAGACAGACAGAGAGACACACAGAGCAAAACAGACAGAGACAGGGAGACAGAGACAGAGAGAGGGAGACAGAGAGGGAGACAGAGACAGAGAGGGAGACAGAGATGTGGAGAGAGACAGAGGCAGGGGGAGAGGCAGGGGGAGAGGGGAGAAGCAGGGGAAGAAGGGAGGGGGAGAGACACACAGTGGGATGGAGACAGAGAGACACACAGAGGGACAGAGAGAGAGAGGGACAGAGAGAGAGAGGGACAGAGAGAGAGACAGAGAGACACAGAGAGACAGAGGGACACAGAGAGAAAGAGAGAGAGGCAGGGAGAGAGTGACAGAGAGAGAGAGACAGACAAAGAGAGAGAGACACACAGAAAGACACACATACTGAGACAGAGACTAAGAAACAGAGAGATTCTAAGAGAGACAGAGAGATATACTGAGATCTTGAGGAGGCCATGAACAGAGGGAGGAAGAGACTGGAGTTAAGCAACCCCAAGTCAAGGAGTGCCTGGAGACATCAAATTGGGAGAAGCAGAATTCACCCTCAAGCCAAGAGGGAATATAGTCCTACTGACATCTTGATTTTGGACTCAGGCCCTCCAGAACTGTGAGAGAATAAACTTCTGTTGTTGCAAGCCACTCAGTTGGTAGTAATTCATTACAGGAGCCCTAGAAAATTAACACAACAAGATTTCTTTTGGTTTATAGTTTTTCAGGTTCTCTCAGCTTCTGGAATCTATAGGTTTGTGCCTTTCAACAAATTTGGAAAGATTTCAGCCATTATGTCTTTGAATATTTTTTTAGTCTCACTCTCTTTCCTTTTGGAGCTTTAATGATGCAAATGTTGAATCTTTTGTTATTGTCCCAGAGATTCCTAAGTTCTTCCCATTTATTTATTTATTTTTTAGGGCTGCTTTTTTTTTTTTTAATGTTGTCAGATTGCAAAAATTCCATTTTTATGTCCTCAAATTCACCAATTTTATCTTATGTTATCTCCACTCTATTATTAAGTCCTTGCAGTGATTTTCTTAATTTCTCTTACTGTATTTTTCAGTTCTATAATTTCTACTTGGTGCTTTTAAAATAACTTCTCTTCCTTTGTGGAGATTTTCTATTTTTTTTCCATTCATTTCAAGGAAATTTGTGCTTGATTGTGTAAGCATTTTTATGGCAGCTGCTTTAAAATCTTTGTCAGATAATTTCAACATTTGATTCATCTTAGTATTGGCATCACTTGATTGTCTTTTCTCATTCAACTTGTAATTTTCTTGGTTCTTATTCTGACAGGTGATTTTTTTTTTAATTTCTTACTGTACCCTGGACTCTTTTTTTGTTATTTCCAGGGTTTAACCTATAAGACTTATAGTTTTACTAGTCAGGGAGGAGCAAGGAGAAGGGAGTTTATGGCATCTTCTTTGGACCCAAAGTCTTAGGTAAACTTTCTATTCAAGTATAATGCATGCACAGAGAAGGAGCATCCTGATACAGTTGAATTGTATCCTCCAAAAAGATATGTTGAAGTCCTAATCCCTAGTACCTGACAGTGTGACCTTATCTGGAAAGAGGGTTATTGCAGTTGTAATTATTTAAGATGAGGTCCTATTGGAATAGGGTGAACTCTTACTCCAATAGGACTCTTGTAGTGATGGGAAGAGGGTAAGAGACACAGAGATACAGACATATGGGGGGGGGACATCATATGATCATACAGGCAGAGATTGAAGTGCTACAGCTACAAATTAAGGAACACTGAGGATTGCCAGTAAACCAGGAGAAGCTAGAAAGAGGCGAAGGAAAAATTCTCCCCTGCAGGTTTTAGAGGGAACATGGCCCTGCTGACACCTTGATCTCAGAATTCTAACCTCCAGATTTGTGACACAATACATTTTGGTTATTTTAAGCTACCCACTTTGTGTACTTTTTACAGCAGCCTTAGCAAACTACTACACTTTATGTTTTCAAAGTCCCTGCCAGGTAGAGGAAAGATGGTCTGATTATGATATTGAACAACTGGTACTTCACAGAAGTGTCACATGTTTTCCCAGTCTAAAATCAAATTAAATGCTACTAGCCATTATCAGTTATATATAAAGGAGAAAATACAGGGCAGTAAGACTTCTACATGTTTCTTTTTGTAACATTTTCTATTTGGACACCTACAACTTACTATGATGCATGGTTAGGGACAAAGACTTCACTGCTGCTTGGGAAACTTTTATTCATTTCTTGTTGGATCCCTGTCCATCTTCCCACATTTCCCCCCTTGAATCTCTCCCACACTCTATAAATGATTAATTTCTACTCTTCTAAGCAAACTCTCTCCAGATGAACCAGAATTTTCATAAAACAAATCCCTCAGCTCTTCTCCCGTCATCTCCAAGGAAGTGTTCAAATCTGCATTGTACCTACTTCCACATCTTTGTGCAGCCTCTTGTCTCTGAAGACAAAACTCTGGGTCAACAGGGCCCAACTGGGGGAAAAATATTAGCTAGGGGAAAAATATTAGCTAGTGGAAAAAATAATTTAGGTGTATTGCTGACATTTCTAGACCTCTGAATTTTTTATCCATAAATGAAGGGTATAGGATTAGATTATCCTGAGGATTCCTTCCAACCCTCATCACCTTGACTCAATTTCAAGAGATCACTTATGGCAGACAAATCAAGGAAGAGGCTGTGCTGGAAGAGGGCAGAAGATCGTTCAAGAGAACTTGGCAAAGTATAGACCATTTCCTTCCATTACTTACAGTACTTCCTGGTGGCAAACAATGAGCAAAGAAGAAAATCAGGATGGAACTGGAAACCCTTGGCAAGCCAGTCCACATGACACAGGTGAAGGTGTGTGCACGATGAGAAGCAAGAACCAAGGGACTCAATAACTGTTTCATAGTCTTGCTTTATTCCAGCACTGCTAAGTAGAAATATAATGTGGGTCACAAATGGGAGCCACTTACATGAAAAGCAACAGGTGAAATCAATGTTAATGATATGTTAACAATAATGTTACATTCTTATTTATATTAAGTCTTGATTCCTGTGCATATATTTCACCTACATCACAACTCAATTTGATGAGTGACATTTCAAGTGCTCAGTAGCCACATGTGGCTAGTTGCTACCACACTGAACAGTGTAACTCTACACTACCTACTATCAGTGACTTCTGATTATGTACACATTTGCTCCTTCAGTCAACACTAAAACAACCATTCACTATTTCCCATCCTCTAGGTTTCTTACTTCCTGACTTTATCACTGGTTTTCATCTTTCTGTCTACTGTTAGACTCCAAATTAACGTTTTACTAGGACAATAATAAAGCTTGTTAATCATGTCTTACTTTACAAAAAGCAGAATACTAAAAAAATACAGAGGTAGAAAGTCTGAAAGTTGTTTAAAATGCTATTATATATATTTATATAGTGCTTTATGATTTGCCATGATTTTCTGCTACAATGCCTTCTTTAATTCTCATGATGATACTGTGAAGTTTTCCAACCGGAATTTGCACTTGCTTCTTAGCACACCTAAGGTGTCAACATGTCCAAAACTAAAATGATCATTTTTCCTTTCTCTACTTGTATTTTTTTCTGTATTCTTGTGCTTAAAGAGGGTTGTAACACCATTTGCCACTTCAACCTGTCTGGGAGACAACCTAGGTATCTATCTTGCTTCACACCTCTTTTGTCTCTAAAACCCATATCTAACTAGTCACCAAGTCCTGCTGATTCTACCTTTTAAATATATCTTAAATCTAGATGTTTTCTTTTTTTCCCTCTCCTATCTCATCTTGATGGTCAAGCCCACATCATTTCATGCATAAACTATTATAATAGCTTTGTAACTGCTCTCTACCTCCATACTAGTCCCCTAATCCATTCTCTATAATCCCCCTTCCAGAACACAAAAGAGTTTGACACTTCCCCATGTGAAACCTTAATGACTCTACATTTCTTAAACTAGTGCTTTTCTAAGTTTAGTGTAAACTCAAATAATCTGGGCATCTTGTCAAAGACAAGATTCAGATTCTGACTCAGAAGGTCCAAGACAGATTCTGTATTTTGAAGGGAGATGCTGCTGCTGCTTGTCTATGGACCACATGTTGAGTGGTAGTGGCCTGGAGGATGAGGTATACACTTGGAGAATGGCATTCACTAGGCTCTTGGGATCTAGCTCTATCTCTATCTAGCTTTCAGCCTTAAAAAATATTTTCCTTCATCTCCAATCAGCTTAAACTGCTTCTCTACTCTCTAGACTCTCCAATCTAAGTCATTCAATTTTGGCATATGAAAAAAAAATTCACCTGAGCTGAAACCCCAAATTTAAAATTCCAGTAACTTTTTATCTAACTTTACAACCCCATCACTAAGAGGCAAATGGACAGGACAGGCAACAGATTCCAACCTCAGCGTCTATTCTGTCCTCTTGTAGGTTTTTCTTTCTAATGAACCCAAGGAGAACATTTTGTAAAGTCTTCACAGTTCTGTTTGTTAACTGGTCCCACTCAGCATTGTAGGTGTGAGCTGAGAGAAGAGCGACTCAAGCTCCTTAAGGCTGGGGGTTTCATTGAAGCAGCCCGATGGCCTGGATCCTTTGGAGCTGTTCCAACAGCGTTGTGAAGTATAGGATACCTCTCTGAGCAACTTTCTCATCTCTTCTTCCAAGACCACTGTCCTTTGTACTCAGGCAGCAAATATTGTCACATTGTGTGAGGTTTTCCTCTCTTTTACTCGAGGCATAGATCTTCTTCCTTCCCCTTTCCAGTCCGGGTACCTAGGTCAAGTGCCATATTCACTTCCCACACCTTCCCTATCTACATATTACTCTCCTCATACTTTTGTTTTCATTCATGCGTTCATTAGTTTTCATTCTGGAAATATTTACTGAGCAATTGCTATGTGCTCTACTCTGTGTGAGGTACTAGGGAATATAGTGATGAGAGAGATGACATTATTCCTATACTCAACATTGCTTAAGGGCTCTGAGAGAGACAGACACTGAAACAATTATGGTTAAGTATTTTAAAAAACTAAAGGTGTTTTGGGAGCCTGCAGCTAGAGTTCTAATAATTTAATTTACCCCAAGATGTTAATACCTGATGTTAATGTGTCACAGCTCCCACTGGCCCTTCTGTTTTAAAAATTACTCCTTCTTGGGGGCACCTGGGTGGCACAGCGGTTAAGCATCTGCCTTCGGCTCAGGGCGTGATCCCGGCGTTGTGGGATCGAGCCCCACATCAGGCTCTTCTGCTGTGAGCCTGCTTCTTCCTCTCCCACCCCCCCTGCTTGTGTTCCCTCTCTCGCTGGCTGTCTCTATCTCTGTCGAATAAATAAATAAAATCTTTAAAAAAAAAATTACTCTTTCTTGAGGTGCCTGGGTGGCTCAGTCAGTTAGGCTTCTGACTCTTGACTTCAGCTCAGGTTACGATCTCAGGTTGTGAGATTGAGCACTGTTTCGGGCTCCATGCTCAGCTGGGAGTCTGCTGGAGATTCTTTCTCTTTCTCTCCCTCTGCCTCTCCCCCTCCTTCTCTCATCTACATAAATAAATCTTTAAAAATTACTTTCTCTTTATTGTTACTGTTATATTTCCAAATTCCAGACATATATTAATATCTGTGATTTAGGAATAAGAATTCAGAATTCTCAGAAATTTCCAAAATTATGAGTCATTCTTAAAATACATCCAATATTCTTCNTAAAATACATCTGATATTCTTCCTACTCTTAAAACTCATCATTATGGATTTCTAGAATTATTTGATTAATAAATAAGAGATAATAAGTTTGTAAGTTACTTGCCAAGAACCATAGCCTACAGTGAAAATTTAGACGCTGAAAAATTCTAGTGAACATTATTAGGTGGTATTCAAATAATGTAATATTTGTATCTTCTAGCAAGGTTAATAGCACCCCACCAAATCAGATGCCTAAATTGCCATTTTAAGGCCTTATTTTATCTCTTAAATTTGTTCACTGAAACACTTTTCATAGGATTTTTGTAAGGTAAACTGTTTATGTAGGCTATGAACACATAATATGGCTATAGCTGCAAGCCTGAGTTACTGACTAGATGAATCATTTCTCTTATGTAGCCTTGTCCTTGTTCCTAAAAAAGTTGACCTTGACCTTTAACTTCACATGTCCACTTTTACTTCTTGCTTTTGACTTGACGTTTGCATATTCCTTAGAATTAATAAGTTTTCTGTGTTGATTATTAGGTTTAATTCCTGCAGGGGAATTTAAATTATTTTCCCTGATTTCTCAATTGATTTCTTAGTATTTGGAATTTAGGAACCATTTTTCATGCGGTTCTGGGGAGGAATTCCTATCTGCAAACACTGCTATTTATACATCATTTTTATAGGGAAATGTGTTTCAAGTTCCAAATGACTGGTTTACCATTGTGAATACTCTTGAAAACACCCTTTATGGATAAAGGGGCTTTCTACTATGACCTTTGCGGTTATTCTTTCCTGGGAGCGGAGATGGGATTATTATATTTTTACCTGTTGCTAATAGGCTCTGAATGCCTCTTCTCGAAATAATTTTATACATATTTCAACCAAGTAAGGGGGACTGCTTTTCTTTGTGAGTTTCCTATGTAAGCTTTGTCTAGAAATTGTGCTTGCTTCTAGGTTTAACATTGGCATTAGAGAATAAGGGGGGAAAAGAGGCCTTTTCCTCAGTTTTTTGAATAAGATAAGTGTGCCTCAGTATTAGTGCACTCCGTGTATGTACCAGGGGAATTTGTAAAAGGAACAGGTCCTTCCTTTCAACCATTTATCTCTCTGCACTGCCGGGGCTTAGCTGTGGACAGTGGAAAGATTCCTCTGGGGCTGACTATTAATCTCTGGCATCCAAAAATGCTATGATATTTGGAAGAAGAAAATAATAATCCCTCTAACAGAGGGCTGAAAGACAATTTGGGCAATATTTGGACTTGGTATGATTTTCATGAGAACTGTAAATAAAAAAGAAAGTGACAAGTTATGGACAGCAAAAGGATGGTTCTAATCGTTCACTCGTGAGTCCAACAAGCACATGTACTGAGTGATCCCTAAGGAATTAAACCCTGTAAGATGGGAAGGCAGAAAAGAAATGAGGTCAAATGTCTGGCATGCAGACGTTCAGTAGACATTTGCCTCACTGAATTAAAGTTAGGTCCTCGCCTTTGAATGCTTTCCTGATCAATGAACCAAAGCAAGATTTAAAAACTCTTAAATAAATCACATTTAAAGAAAAATGAGCATAGGGTAAATTTACCATAGCAAACCCTCAATTTATCATAACCTTACTAATACCAACCCTTAATTACCTAGAGTTTTAAAGAAAGAACAAACATGAGAAAATGAACTCCCATTAGTGTCCATTCAGGATCTAACATTCTATTGCCTTTCTAATTACACCAAAAATAGTATATGGTGAAAAATGGTTCAGCATGATCAATTTTAAACACAGAAATGACAGAAATAAAAAAACATGCTTACTTTTAAGATTTTTATTATGGAAAAGCAGATAAAAACATTTAAAGTGTTGAAACAAAACGAAGGTTTTATAACCACAAAAATTGAATGCAGCAGAATAGCCAAATATCCATAAATACTGGTTAATTCAAGCTGCTTTATACCTGAGAACCCATGAGGAAACTGGAGTCATTCTATCATAGCAGCTTTTAAACCTTCTGGATTTGCAGGGAGTTATGGGGATTACTATGACCTGACTTTTGTGACATGGTTAACCATTCCTCTAAAATTCAATCTTCCAAATGATATGGCCCTCTACCAAGACCCTCAGTCTTTTGGGGAATTTCCATTCAAACCAAGCTGTTCATGGTAAATGGCATCCTTCAGGAAATTTCCACTTGTGGGATCTGATACTTGACTTCTTTCCTCCAATGCATCCTCTAGGGTACTCTCAAGTGTGGTTTAGGATTATTTGAGCCATCTCCTCAGATTTATCTCCCTATTCTATCTGTCACAGCCCAGTGCTGCCTTGGCAGGTAATTCCATAACACAAGCTTAGAGTTGCAGCAGCAGGGGAATAATCCATTCCAGAGTCTACACAAAACTCTAGGCAGTCACACAAAGGGACTGCAGAGTAGCTAACCTTCCCCCCCTCAGCACCTCACACACACCTCCTGGAAACAGATGATATTACCTCAGTCAGGCAGTGCAAATGCAATCAGTAAGAAGCCTTTGGAGAAGGCTGGAAGCCTGGAATAATCTTCATCCCAAACCTAGAATGAAACTGGAAACTCAGAGAAACCCAAAGATGATTTTCAATTCTCCAACTCCTTCAACCTAAAAACAAATAAAAACAAATAAAGGAAGGAAGGAGGGAAAGAAGGAAGAAGCTGAAAGAATTTATTTCCCCGGCTACAATTACAAAGCTAACTGTGGAAGAAAGAAAACCTAAAAATGATAAGTAGGCTGCCCTTATGGGAGGAAGCAATTCCTCTCCATTAGGAAACTCCCAAGAGGATGTTCTTAGGTATTTAAAAAAATTTTTTATTAAATAATAATCCAATTGTTATTCAGTATTAGTATCATCAACATGATTTTTACAATGATGGTGGTAGTGAAGGAGCTGTTAGGTAAACAACAGAATAATGTGGCTTCCATTTTCTACCATGGCAGCTGTTTATGAAATACATTATGTATCGTTATGTTATAGTATATTTTATATTATACTGTATATAGCTGACTACAGGGTTTTTCATGGGGAAAATCACAGGACAGGCTGACTACAAAAATATATTCTTTTAAATTGAGGTATAACTGACATATATTAGTTTCAGATGCACACCATAATGATTCCATATTTGTATATACTGAAATGATCATCACTATAAGGCTACTTATATCTGTTTCCATACACAGTTACAAAATTTTTTCTTGTCATGAGAACTTTTAAGATTTATTCCTAGCAACTTTTAAATATACAATATAGCAGTATTGACTATAGTCACCATGCTGTGTGTTACGTGCTGTACAGTATGCTTTTAGAAAGCACATTTTTGTTAAATAAAGAAAAATAAGAAAATGAATTTAAGTCAATAGGTGTTATTAAGAATAGAGAACCCAGAAATGGACCCTCGGCTCTTTGGGCAACTAATCTTTGATAAAGCAGGAAAAAACTTCCGGTGGAAAAAAGACAGTCTCTTCAATAACTCGTGCTGGGAAAATTGGACAGCTACATGCAAAAGAATGAAACTTGACCACTCTCTCACACCATACACAAAAATAAACTCCAAATGGATGAAAGACCTCAATGTGAGACAGGAATCCATCAAAATTCTAGAGGAGAACATAGGCAACAACTTCTATGACATCGGCCAGAGCAACCTTTTTCACGACACATCTCCAAAGGCAAGAGAAATAAAAGATAAAATGAACTTATGGGACTTTATCAGGATAAAGAGCTTCTGCACAGCCAAGGAAACAGTCAAAAAAACTAAGAGACAGCCCACGGAATGGGAGAATATATTTGCAAAGGACACCACAGATAAAGGACTGGTATCCAAGATCTACAAAGAACTTCTCAAACTCAATACACGAGAAACAAATAAACAAATCATAAAATGGGCAGAAGATATGAACAGACACTTTTCCAATGAAGACATACAAATGGCTAACAGACACATGAAAAAATGTTCAAAATCATTAGCCATCAGGGAAATTCAAATCAAAACCACACTGAGATACCACCTTACGCCAGTTAGAATGGCAAAGATAGACAAGGCAAGAAACAACAATTGTTGGAGAGGATGTGGAGAAAGGGGATCCCTCCTACATTGTTGGTGGGAATGCAAGTTGGTACAGCCACTCTGGAAAACAGTGTGGAGGTCCCTTAAAAAGTTAAAAATTGAACTACCCTATGACCCAGCCATTGCACTACTGGGTGTTTACCCCAAAGATACAGACGTAGTAAAGAGAAGGGCCATATGCACCCCAATGTTCATAGCTGCATTGTCCACAATAGCCAAATCATGGAAGGAGCCGAGATGCCCTTCAACAGATGACTGGATTAAGAAGCTGTGGTCCATATATACAATGGAATATTACTCAGCTATCAGAAAGAACGAATTCTCAACATTTGCTGCAACATGGACGGCACTGGAGGAGATAATGCTAAGTGAAATAAGTCAAGCAGAGAAAGACAATTATCATATGATTTCTCTCATCTATGGAACATAAGAACTAGGATGATCGGTAGGGGAAGAAAGGGATAAAGAAAAGGGGGGTAATCAGAAGGGGGAATGAAACATGAGAGACTATGGACTATGAGAAACAAACTGAAGACTTCAGAGGGGAGGGGGTGGGGGAATGGGATAGACTGGTGATGGGTAGTAAGGAGGGCACGTATTGCATGGTGCACTGGGTGTTATACGCAACTAATGAAGCATCAAACTTTGCATCGGAATCCGGGGATGTACTGTATGGTGATTAACATAATATAATAATAAAAAAAAAAGAATAGGTGTTATTCTCAACAAAAGACATTCTTTCATGCTTTATGTGCAAATAGAATCTCCTATCTGGATATGCCCAATCTTTGACTCACTTGTAACCCACTCTGCGTCTCCCACTGTGTCCGTTACCATTGGTGCCTCACCCATATTGCTCCACATTTCTGGGCACCCCAAACACTAAGTTCTTGTGACTCTTTCCTTGAGGGTTTTCTCTGGCCATGGAAGTCCACCTAATGCATGTGTGGGGCAGACCAGAAATGCCTAGGAGGTAACACTTTCTGGGGACCATCCTCAACCAGTAACTGAGGGAAGTTGGTGGAAAAATAACCCAGCTGCCTCACACCTCACTTGCGACAATGCTGAAGTGTATTCTACATAACGAGAGTCCTTGGGAGGGACTAGTCCCCTGGTCTCTATCATGCTAACTTGAAATCACCTGTTAGATCAACTCCTGCGCCACATCCTTGTCTTAGGGCATGTTTGGGGGAACTCAACCTAAGGTATCCCTCACAGGCCCAATTTCACCCATTCTATCACCTTTATCCTTACAACTCTCATCACCAATCACTTAGGGAGCAATAAGTCTCAGAAAATCTTGGGCCTAAGATGAATGGAGATGCCTTCTTCCTTCTAGTTTGTGCTTGCTTCAGCCCCACCTGTAACCCCATGCCCACCTCCACTCCCTCCCTTACCCTGACCCAGCTCCTACCCTCCCACCTATAAGCCACCACTCCTCCTAGAAACAATAGCTATTGCTGATTCTTGTTCAAAAGAAAAAAAAAAAAAAGAATGAAGCTGCACTGATAAAATAGCAGATGGCAAAGATAGGTACATATCAACTTCCTGCATACAACCTTTCTTAATTCGCTAAGACCAGAATTTCTGAGGAACATCCGGAAATCCAGACGTTTCCTTTGATTGTTGCAGCTATGATAAAAGTAAGCAGAGCAAATCTCTGATTCTACACCTACCACCCACTTTTCCCCCACGCCAAGATAATAAATTGTTTAAAATACTTTGCTTTAACTCTTATGATATATTGCTTCTGTTATTGCTTTCTATTTATACCTCTAGTCCAACAGTTCCTGGAACTGTTGATGCGTAAAGCTTAAACCAACTGCTCCAGTTCTGAACAAAACTGACAGCTATCTCCGGGTTTGCTAATTAGGAAAATCTTTAAGGCAAAGAACTGGGTAAAAAGAGCGTATTATTCATTTCTAAGCAGTATTTTTTGATCTAAATCAATAAGAGCTGTTTCCCCCTCTGATCTGTCCTATATGTTGTTCGTATTCCTAGATAATCATTCTTTAATCTGGTTATTCCGTGGGGCGCATAGCTTTGTTATGAGCTGCATTTACTGTCTTCTTCAGCCATTTGTGCTCCCAACACATGTAGTTTTGGACAGACCAGTGACTTTGCAGAGTTTTCAAAAGCAAGGTCCCGGACCACCTGCATCAGCACCCTATGGGGCAGTGGCTGAGATTCATCAGGCCACCCGCAGCTGGCTCAATGCCACTCTGGGGAGAAGCCCAATGATTGTTAGGTGCAGATTAAGTTTGGGAACAACAGATTTGGGTGTTTAAATTTGACCAGACTTAGATTGTGAAGTTCAAGCTACATTTTCTTCCTCTCTCCCAGGACTGAATTCATGGCTTTGCCCTCATCAGTTGGCTGTAGCTGACTAAGCTAATAAGCTTTTATGCTAATACCATTCCTAGGAATGACAGACACACACTAATCCCTTCTGCTGGAAAGTGAAAAAAAGAAAACAATGACAAATATTGTTTTCGAAGAGTAAAAATACACCCATGTTTTCTAATGGAAAAAATATGACTTGTATAAGCATCACATTTTACAGGGCAGAAGCAGGGCTCATATTTTCATGATTTTGCTAGACTACCCCTCTGGGAGCAGATCTTTGAGGAAAGACGTTCTTTCTAGTTTCCTGACTTAGATGTTGGAGAAAAATGAAGAAGATTGCTCTACATTTGTATTGGTGAAGAAATGTTCTTATTTTTATTTTTTTTTTCAAAAATCAGTGTTTTGGGGATAGCTACAGTTCAAATCTCATGTGGTCTTATGTAAACGCTCTTGGTTTTTCCATCTGTCAAGATGCTATTAAGTAAATTCAGTCTCTTTAGAAATAATCATTGTTTCCTGGCCCTGGGTTTGGAAGGATTTCCAAAGAAGATGACAGAAGTTTGGAACACAGTCACACTTGGCATTGTCATGACAGTATTCATTATGGGCATATAGAGTACAGTTTGGCTTAAAGAGGAGGGGGATTTTACTCTGGAATCCTATGTGTTTGTAGATGTCAACAAACCACTGTGAGAAAACATATACGACTCTGGTGAGTAAATAAATACTTTCTTCCTGGAGTAGAGAACCCATTGTAGGATCAATTGATCTGTGTAAGAACAGAACAATAGTGATGTCTTTTAGAAACAGCTTCCAGAGCAATGTGCAAAGTACACATCTTTTGATGAAGTTCACATTTGCCATTGATGGGAGATGGCAGCATGTGGCATTTTCCCATAAATGTTTGCATTGTTCTTTGGATATTGTGGCATGTCCTTATATCCATGTGAGGGCATCGCAAAATAATATTGTTTGTGGCTCAGTACTGCTGAGACCTAAAGACTTAGGTCAGCAGTGGTTCCATATGAGAGATGTTTATAGTAGGAGTTAATTCATGGAAATGTGCCTGATGAAAAGAGTGTGAGCTCTTGTGCTCAGAATGGGTTTACAAGCTCCTCTCTCTTTCCAGCCTGATATGTTATACAGCTCCCTATCTCTTTATGTCTAGCCAAGAATTTTCCAAGGCAAAAGATCTGGAAATGTTTCTTCATCACTTGAATACCTGGCAACATAAATGAATAATATTTTGCACAGCTTTTCTGTTTTTGAGTCATAGACCTAAGGAGCATAAACCAATTTTTCAGTTTTTAAATCATTTGAACCTTTTGTTACTCTCCTCCTAATTAGTGTCCATTGTATTTCAAAACCCATTTTTATGTATTTATTAATAGCAAGAGTATTAAATGAAACCATAGAAACCTCTGGAGGAGAAAGAGTTCTATTTCTTTTTTTAAAAACAAGTAATTTACTGAACTTCTTTTCTACTAAAGTCAAAAGCTTTAATTTTAATGGCTGGAAATTAACATTCAGTAAATTTTTTTTCAGCTTCTCTTTGAACTTCTACCTTGACACATAGTCTGCCAACTCCATGAAAAGAATTATTTAAATCAATCAATCAGAAGTGCTTTTTAACAGGTTTATATATCATATACATGTATTAAATTTTCTGCCTTACTCAATTTTCTGAAGAGTTACATTAAAATATCATTTTTTGGAAAGCAGTTTTTATTTCTCTATCATGGGCATCTTAATTGAACTGATTTTTGTTTGGGTTTGGGTGTTTTGGCTTGGATTTTTAAAACATTGACTTAGAGGTTTTGTGCTTCAATTTTATCCTAAACCCAGCCGGCACACCCCAGCTGAATTTGATAATCTACAGATCCTTGTCGCTGGAGAAGGTCTACGGACAGCATCTCCAGCCTCACCTGGGAGCTTATGAGAGTCAGCGTCTCAGGCCCCAACCTAGACCTCCGGATTCAGAATCTGTACTTTTCTTTTCTTTTCTTTTTTTTTTTTTTTAAGATTGATTTATTTGAGAGACAGAGAGAGAGAGAGAGCGTGAGCAGGGAGAGGGGCAGAGGAAGAGAGAGAAGCCTCAAGCAGACTTGCTGCTGAGTGTGGAGTCTGCTTCAGGGCTTGATCCCGGGACCCTGAGATCATGACCTGAGCCAAGATCAAGAGCCAGATGCTTAACTGGCTGAGCCACCCAGTTTCCCTCCAGAATCCGTACTTTAACAAGATTTCCTAGGTGAGTCTTCTATACATTAAAATTGAGAAGCTCTATTCTGATGTAATCCTTCCACTTTAGGGTGGCATTTTCAAATTAAAGAACTCAGTGGCTTGGTTTTATAGATTTAAAAGATACATAATAACTAAAAGATAGTAAATCTTTAAGGCAGAAGGCACCACAATGATTCTGTAGTGCTGAGCACCCTGCTAGCAGGTCGATCTGCGCTTAAGTTTGAAGTGCTATGGTGTTGACATGATGGCCCCCCGGCCCTGTACTGGAACTAGAGAAAGGGACGGAAGCGTGCATGGAGAGGGAGCTCACAGCTGAGAGGAGCGACACACAGGTAAATGTGGAAATAGGACACACTGCTGACCACAGAGATCTAGAAGTAGCTCAGGGAGTGCCTAATTCTGTGGTTAGAAGGTGGGGCAGAGAACAGATCATGAAGCCTTCTCAGAAAAGATGAGTCGATGTCTAGCATTTCACTGCACGGGCAAGTTGGAGAATGATCCAGGCAGACAAGCATGAAGGGAGGGAGACAGATAAACATCTCTAAGGAAATTCACAGGGTTGGGTTTTGGGGAACACGAGGTATGTATAAGCAAGGGGGCAGCAGGTGGGAGAGAACCTCAGGAAGCTGTGGGAAATGAGGCTGCATAAGAGACACAGAGGCCTTCGGGTGCTAAGGAGCTGGGCTTTTGTCAAACGGGGCCTGGGGAAGTTTTGAGTAGGGAGGGCACAGCCAGCTTGGTGGTTTTGAAAGGTCATTCCGGATGCAGTGTGGAGAATGGACTAGAGGCCGATGGAGAAAGAGAAGAGTAAGGGAGACCAGCACGGAGGTGGCCGCAGGGGCCCGGATGAGAGATGGTGATTGCCTTGCATGAGGTGGTAGCCGTGGCGATGGTCAGCTCAGGATAGAATCAAAAAATAAAGAGGAGGAATTTCTTTTCTCTCTGCCCCACTCTGTCCTTCAAATCTTTGCAGACACTGTTCTTTGCTGAATCTTTGCTTATTCAGAGCAAACATTTTCTGGTCTTTGAAATGCTACATTTAAGACTTGGGTTTGCATCCCTCCACAACTCCCTCAGTTTATTTATATCCCACATGCATGGTCGTGCCAAGAGTTAAGAAAAGGGAAAGTTAAGTGGGGAAAGGGAACTAAAAATTGCTGGGTTACCTAAACAGGCCAGGTGCACCATAAACATGCCTCATTTACTTCCCACAACCCTGCAAAGTAAGTATTCTTACCTGTTTTAGAGATGAAAAGAATACAGATCTCCCTATGATTATTGGCTTCCACCAGTAGAACCTGAATTTGTAACCAGAGGTCTGTGATTCACATATTAAACTTGTCTGCATGGCAAGGATGCTCGGAGCAGCGTCAACCACCACTGCCCCATGGTTCGCTGCATGCATGGGTGCCCATCAGTGGCCTTCTCTGGCTCCACAACTTTCCTATTGAACAAGTTAACTGGAACCAGAAGATAAGCGGAGAAAATACCCCGAGTGGCCAGGTAGGTGACAAAAAAATCCAAATTCTCTTTGAAAGGACCTCATAGGCACAGCTTGTTTACTTTATTTGTACATAATTCTCTCAAGCTGGGCCATATGTTTTTGCAGCCCACAGACAATTAGAAACAGCAAATTAAGAACGTGTGGGAAGCAAGTGAGATCTAATAGCCGACAAACTGACATCAAGGGATGAGATGGAAAAATGTTAAGAGCCGTAGAGATGAGAAGTCAAGAAGCCTCAGTGATAGTTTTGGTCACCGAGAGAGAGGCAGACAGTCCCACGGATTTTACTAATCCTCCAGGGCGTGACGGTATACAGCACAAATTATAAACCCGAAGAGTCAAAGTAAACCTTATCTCCCACCCAAAGGAGAAAGTCTCAGTATAACATCTGGTGTCGGAGCACCACTTTTGCCTCTAGCTGAGCCATTCCGGTAGTATGAGAGTGTGGATCCTTTCCTGGTTAACAGTTGTCAGCAATTCTAGAAGATCCTTACAGTCTGCTACACAAAACCTCTCTTAGTGATGTCTACCAATTAGCCAGTGTTCAGTGTTTTTTTGTTTTTTACATAATAATCATCCAAATATTAGGAGACAAGTGTTACCAGCATGGACTAGTAACATGAAAGTCCAGGACTATAGTCTTCAAAGAGCTGCTGCTTCCTTGTCTCTTACTTTCTTTCAAGT
The DNA here is from genome assembly GCF_002007445.2 of Ailuropoda melanoleuca. NCBI lineage: Eukaryota > Metazoa > Chordata > Mammalia > Carnivora > Ursidae > Ailuropoda > Ailuropoda melanoleuca. The sequence goes on from NC_048223.1 coordinate 25,960,850, forward strand.
CTGCTCGGAGAGGATGCTCTGCCCCTGCCGGGACCATCCGGGGACATTACTTGTGAATCTCAGGAAACAAAATATTCTGTAGTCACTTGAAGTTGTAAACACAGACCCAATCCTGTGGTTTAGTGTCTAACCAAATATATTCATCGATCCTTCAGTATTCATTGGAAGCAAGTCTTCCTCCTGTCCTACACCTTCTTGCCTCCTGCTTTCAGTGGCAGGCTTTTCCGCTCTGTTTACCACTCATCTTCCCAATTCTATAACTGCTGTTTCCAAACATGGAGCTCTAAGCAAGGGGGGGAAGAAAAGTGGAGGGGGACAGGAAAGTTCCTACTTGACTGGTACTACCCTGCCCTGGCTCTTAAGTCTCAAGAGTTTAATGTGCAATGAATCACATGGAGATCTCATTAAAATGAAGATTCTGATTAGGTAGGCCTGGAGTGAAATCTGAGATTCTGCATTTCTAATAAGTTCCCAGCTTACACAGATCGTGTTATGCTATGGATCTTGCTTGCTTTGAGTAACAAGCATTCAGAGAGTCCCCTTTAGGTCCTCTCACTTACTGCCATTCTCTTAATGTAGCTAGTTAATGCAATTTCTTTACTTTAGCAACTCTTTCAACTATACTGCCTTGGTGGTACATATCATTATCCTTTACTATTGGTGACCCTCACCCTGATGGGACACCTCCTTGATCACAATACCTTCCAATATAACTTCAGGTTCAGTTTCCAAAGGTAATTCATCTAGATGTAGGAAATGCATCTAGAACACCCCAAGAGGTATGGAAGTCCACACAGTGGACTTGGGTTTGGAATGTGGAAACTGAAACTGGCAATACAGCTCTTTCCAAAGAAGTTGCTTCACATGTTCTTTCTCCTTATCCAACAATCTAGCTTTTTAAAATTCACAGTCTGGGTGAAAAGTCATGTATGTCATAACCAATTCTAGATATTTCCTTTTTTTTTTTTTCAATTCTAGATATTTCTTTTAAAAATTTACATCTTGGTCATTGCTCTCATAGCTAAATTTGTATCTCATAAACTGCAGTAGACACCTATTTTCTCCTGACTGTGACAAAAATCTTGCTTTCACATATAGTTTCTGAATATTCACTATTTTCTAGATGCCTCTTCATTTGTCATTAGTCTACCTAAACTAAGGTAGCTAGAATCAGACCTCTTACTCCTCATAGAGTCTGACCAGCCCAGAGTTCGCTGGGGTGGTTGTTTTCTGTCTTCTACATGTTTGACTTAATGCTCTTGACATTTGAATGTATATGGACAAGCAAAGGGAAAAAGGGAAAAATCAATGTCAAGTATATAATCTTGAGCTGGACTACCTGTAAAATTGAACACCATTAATAGAAAGCAAAGAAATTAAGATGATATGGGAGGTAGAGTAGTTCCATTTTAGACCTTTCGAGTTTAAGAGGCCAGCAGGATACCTGTGTGGAAATGTTCAGTAGGTATTAAGAAATTGGAGACTGGAACATTCTAGAAGTTAAATCTAGAAAAAGAGATTTGGTGATTATTCTTATAAAGATAATATTTGAAATCTAGAGAATATATATGTCAGTTGAGCTTAGAGGAAGAAGGTAGTCAGTTCGAGCCTGGAGATGATGAAAGCTTACCCAGATTCCAAGAGAAGATAACATGTTCTCCAGAACTGGATAGTTACCTAACTGATTCAAAATATTTCTACCTGTCACATTGTGTGAAAGTTGTATCAGTTTTATTTCTTAGAATTTTCCTAACAGAGAAGTATGCATGATGCCACCTAGGAGGGAGTTACAAGGTAGTTGTCTGATATATCATAAGGAACATCATTTACCTGATTAATAACCATTGCCACCCACTGCTTGTCAGGCCAGAGTCTTACAAGAATGGCACATGGAATTTTTGATGTGTAGGAGGAATTGGAGATGAGACCTGGATCAGTTGGGGAAAAAAGTAGGGTTGGGCAGCTGGGGGTTGAGTGGGCTAGGTTGTAGGAAGGTATTTGCAAACACCACAGGGAGACTCCAAAATTTATTGCTTCATGGAACTAGCATCTATTCAAAATGAGCTATTTTGTTGAGTAATCCTCACCTAGCCAATGATTTTATAAAAAATGTATGTATTCCAGTTAAAAATAATTTTAGGTTTACTTTTTCCTTTCTCTCTTAAAAATTGGATTATATTGCATTATTCTTTTTTTATATCATATATTTGTTATCTATAGTCAAAGGAGTGGCAATGGCTGTTTTACAGGAAAGCATGAAGAAATGATACAATAGAAATTTAAAGGATATCCACAAATTTTTTTTCTATTTCAAAAATGTACCTTTTTACTTGGATCTGGCATTAAAAATCCATACTTCAGAATACAAATACCCAATGTAACTTTTGATTATTGTTTTACTTTCTATAAATAAAATACTAAGATAATCATAATTTAATAATTGCATGAAATAGTAAGTTTAATAATTGCATAGCTAAAGAGATATAGTGTTAAGTGTGTGGTGTGCGTGTATGTATGTGTGCGTGCGTGTATATATGAGAGAGGGAGAGAGAGAGAGAGAACGCTATTACCCATTTAGTCTAAACTCTCATAAGCTGTCATCTTGTCTATATAAGCAGGCTAGTGATACAAGAATTATACATACGTGGTCTTTATGTCATCGTAATACATTCTGAAAAATCTTTTTTCAGACTTGTTACAACATTTAAAGGTAAGACATTCAGTGGTATGATTTCTGGTAGAAACTTTTTAGTGTTATACAAGTTCCCTTAATTGGCAATGTTTGGTAGATTTGACATTGACTAAAAATGCAAAGTTGGAATCAGCATTCTAAGGATTCTTTAGGAGAGTGTGGGGATATACCAGAGATCACAACATGTACCACAAACTTGGCTGTTTAAATTTTCTGAAGCTAGTCATTCCCAAGTACCACAGTCAGCATTGAAAACACATATGGTAAAGGCTGGGTGATCCAACATTTAGTCAACTAGAACTCTCAGTTTGAAAAGTTATAACATAATAATATCCCCAATCATGACTGTTGGGATAAAAGTCTTAGCTACATTTCTTTCATGCCTACTGCAAAAAGCTTTAATATAGTTTCTAATGTAATAGAAAGTTTAATATAGGTTCTAATGTGATATGTTGTTTTATTTAAGTAACAGAAGAATTCTATGAGGGGCGCCTGTATGGCTCAGTCAGTTAAGTGTCCAACTTTTGATTTCAGTTCAGATCCTGATCTCAGGGTTGTGGGATAGAGCCTGGTGTTGGGCTCTGTGCTCTGCATGGAGCCTACTTAAGGTTTTCGCTCTCCCTCTCCCTCTTAAAGAATTTTTTGAAATGGGTGGTGTTATCCCCCATATTATGGATAAAACAAACAATGTTCAGAGAAGTTAAATTAATTTTTCCAAGGTCTAATGGTGCGAAAGAGACACCGTCGTGTTCTCCTGTCTCTCAGGAACATTTAAGTTCCAAAATGTTGTCATGTGCTCATTTTTGGTAAGCTAGTAATCTATATTTGATCTGTCTTTAATAAGATAGTGTACTTCATTTTCAATCGTGTTGGATAAGAATATTGCATTTGTGCATACTGGTTGCTCCTTTTATACAAATGTAATGCCACCATGGGCAGTAGAATACATGCTTCAAGTTATTTTTCCTTTCATAATGGAATCCAGTGTCGTTATCCAACCAGTATCCAGCCATCTTCCCATTAGAATCCCCTAGTGACCAATAAGCTTCTTAAGATGGAAGTCTAGAGCTAATATTGGAGATAGTGGCCATTGCTCACATCAAAGTTAAATAATGACCTCATTGACTCCATGTGCTCACTCTCCCTTCTTCCCTCCCTCAGATGCACAGACATACACGCAAATGAAAAGATTTGGGATTTATATATAATATAGATTTGGGATCTATTTAGAAAGTGGAATTGGTAGAATCATCCATTTGTCATCAGCAATTGTTTCCTAGATAGATACCTGATACCATTTCCTAGATACGTCCTGAATCTCCTACTTCTGTTGGTTTCCACAATCGCCACCCTAGTCCAATTCGTTATTGCCTTCCTGGACCTCAGTAACATCCTAACCAGTCTCCTTGTTTCCTCTCTTGCCCTTGGCCACCACCAATCCATTCTCCCCAGTGCCACCAGAGCATTCTTAAAATCCAAGTCTTATCACCTCGCTACTCTACCTAAAATCCTGCCTTGGCTGCCCACTCAGGGGCTGTCAGAGTTGACCCCTGCCTAGCTCCACAGTTGGCTCATCTTGAGCTTTCTTTACTCAAGATGCTCTGGCTTTCTTGGGATGTCTCTTACTTACTAAGCTTCACTCAGTCTCAGGATCTTGGGGCTCGCCATTCCTTTCATTTGGAACACTTCTTTTCTCTCTTTTCACTTTGATTAACCATCCTTTAGGACTTAGCCTAAATGTTGATTGCTCATAGCGACTTTGTATGATATCCAGAGTAGGCTAGGCTATCCAATTACTCTCATAGCATTCTGTCCTTTTGTAGGATTCCCCATAACTGTATGATTTAAACAGTCCTGTGTTAGCCTCATTAGCGTTTGTCTCCTACACTTGGTTACTAACTTTGTAAGATTAGGTTCTTCTTCCTCCACTCCTATTTCCCTAGCCCCTTAGTATAGTGCCTGACCTTTGTCAGCACACAATATGTTTTCTTAAAACAATTTTGCTTATGCTCACAGATATCAAGCTTCTCACCCTTTAATCATAAAATATGACTATGGCCTATGTCTTAGAAATGGCCGAAGCTACTATGGGTTTGAATTTAATAGCAAGAATTTGACCAGATGAACTCAGGGATTCACCACTAAGGCTGATACACCATTGTCAAGTGGACCTTGAATTTATGTTTGATCATCTACCAATTATGTCACTTACTGATAGTTAAATAATGGAGCTAAGAGGACTTAGTGATGGGAAGCGTTGAAAAGTCAGGAAAAAGGCAGCAAAAAGCTATGAATGTAGGATGGAGATAGATAGTATAAAACACTGAATAAGGTAGGGGCTAAAGAGAGAGAAGTTACATGGATAAAGATATAAGGAAGAAAATTATTTTCTGAAAAGAGGTCCATTAAATAGACGATAGGGTTTGAGACTTTGAGACACATTAGCAAGTTTAGATTAGAAGAGGTTATTGAGAAAATTCAGCATTTTTTTGTCTCTCTGCTTTTCTTTCTCTCCCTCCCTTTCTCAGTCTCTCTTCCTCCCTCCCTTTCTTCCTTTCTTCTTCCCTTCCCCTCTTGAGCAATTAATATGCTGCTCATGAGAGTGGAATTATTTTACAAGCACCAGGATAAAGGTCAAGACACGGACAATGTTTATAGAGTAACAGGGGTTTCGATTAGGTAATTTGCTGGTAACACCTTTAGTAAACAAATGTGAGAATAATACAAAGTGTTTATCATGGCAGTCAGTTTTTAATCAAATCCATTCATTAAGAAAGCTGTAAAATAATTTGCAAAGTGCCTTGAGATAATAAACTACTATATAAACACAGTCTTATCCTAGCAACTGAAATTATAAAACTATTTGTTTTAGAAAATTTCAACTCTGGTATTTTGCTTCACTTGAGTGATGACAATAGATTGATTTATGAAACTGAATGTTTCTTCACTTGGATTAAATGATTCTATGTGTATTTATGCTGATTAGCTGTTAGGAGGGGATGAACACTGCTAGCAATAACTTTTGCTTTTGAATTTCATTAAAAAATTTTTGAGATTCAGAAAAGCTTTTGTGAATCACATCTGGTGTGCAGGACACGGGTGAGTTTTAAGCCTGTGCTTTGTTCTTGGAATCATGCTTGTGCCAAAGCACAGGCAGAAACTCAATATTCCTAAAGAGAGTGACTGCGCTTTTTTTTTTTTTTTTTTTTTTTTTTTTTTGGGGGTTAAAAAGAAAGAGCTATTGGCTTGGTAAAAATGAGACGGGGGAGAGAAGGAGAGAGAACACAAACAAAAGCCTCAGCAACATCTAAAATTTGATACTCTCAATGCATGATATATTATTGGAGACAAGCAGATGAGCAGAGATTTCCAACAGGCTGCTTTTAATTTTAATTTGTTTCCGAAATCAGAAGAAGAGCTGCTCCTTTAAGACTCACAGTTCGGTCCCTTTTGTGTAACCTGTCTACTAGGGGGCACCTTGCTAAACTGGAGGTCTCCAAGGTTCAGAGAAACCATAAACCCAGACTGCAGTTCTTGCTATAGTTACTATGCTAAAAAACCATGACCGACCCATCTCAGGTCCATCATGAGCTTATCTGCTAGTTTATAATACACCAAAGACTGTGGAGAAGAAAAAGACAGCATCAAACTTTTATTGGATGTTTAACATGGGCTGTGGCCATTTTCAACATGGTGCACAGAATCTGAGATCCACCTATGCTCTAGTTGGTATGAGGTTTTTTTGTTTTAGGGTTTTTTTTTTTTTAAGATTTATTTATTTATTTGAGAGAGTGAGAGAGAGTGCAAGCACAAGCGGGAGGGGCAAAGGGAGAGGGAGAGAGAGAATCTCAAGCAGACTCTCTGCTGAGCCTGGAGCCCAAAGTGGGGCTCAATTTCACAACTCAGAGATCCCAACCTGAGCTGAAAACGAGGAGGTGGATGCTTCACCGAGTGTACCAGCCAGGCACCCCAAGTTGCATGAGGTTTTAAACTGGCCATCACGTGTGTGTTAAGAGGATCCCATAATTAGTAAAAAAAAATATACCCCATGATCTCAATGGAAATGAAGTGTCCATAAAAGTTTAATCCCAACCACTGTCTTTTAATCAAGAATCTGTCCTAATGTCCTAGTTTCCTGATGTAATTTTAGGGGAATTAAAACATGAATTATTAATTATATTCAGTGTCAATTGAAAATGCTACTTGATACAATCCTACTAACTGAACATGTGGATGGGATTAGGTACTCACAGCTTCATTGGTTCGTAGGCCCTACAACCTACTTCCTCACTATCGGTTAGCTAAGTATGAAGTATACACACACACACACACACACACACACACACACACACACACTTTTTTTTTTCCCTCCTAAAAAATCTCAAGTTAGCAGTGATTTAAAGACGGGGCTTTTGCTCTTGCTTTGTGCTGAGTGCTTCAAGGTTTTAAAACTTGAAGCATTTAAAAAAGTAGTGATGGGGCGCCTGGGTGGCACAGCGGTTAAGCGTCTGCCTTCGGCTCAGGGCGTGATCCCGGCGTTATGGGATCGAGCCCCACATCAGGCTCCTCCACTGGAAGCCTGCTTCTTCCTCTCCCACTCCCCCTGCTTGTGTTCCCTCTCTCGCTGGGTGTCTCTATCTCTGTCGAATAAATAAATAAAATCTTAATTAAAAAAAAAAAAAGTAGTGATGCCCAGGCCCCACTCTCACAGAGTCTGAGTAAGCCCAACTTGAAGAAGACCTGGGCATTCCTGTATTTTAAAAGGTGGTTGTTATGAGAGCCCAAGGTTGAGAACAGTTAAATGCTACTGCATTTCTTCTTCCTGATCACATTAGTAAGTAGACTTTGCCATGATAATTTTGCATATCCAGAAATTGACATTCAGTTTAAGGCTAAGATTTGAACCCATGTCTTTAGGATTTTTTAAATCTTTGCTTTTCTCATCAATTCGCAATTCTTAAGACTTCCAGTAAGATCAAAGAATTTTCATAGAAAGATGCTCATAACTATTGAGCAAGAAAGGGAAAAGAAATTCAATTATAGCAGTTAGGCTAAAAATAGAAGATTTATTTAAGGCTTAGCAAATTCTCTGAAGTTTTACACGGTTGCCATGATGGAAAGCTTAATGTATCTAACTTGGTTACATAATGTCACGTTGAAGAAGCTGGCACTGAGGTATCAAGCCGTCTTCCCCCCAACTTGCCTAATATGTGAACTTTGAAAACAGGGCACAAAAAGGTAACATTTTAGAGTTTTCTCCACATGCATTAGAACTTTGTAGAAAACAAAATATTTTTTTAAACCATTTTTCTCTGCCATTCAATCCCTTCCATAAAACATGGATAATAAAAACTGTTTTGTACCTTCCATTACTGTGGTTGGCTATTTCCTTTGAATGTCTCTGCTCCTCATTTATGTCTGAGGGGAGAAGAGGAGGATGTTGAACAGGCAAAATATTTTCATGGGCATCTTATCCCTAGTGTATCCTCAAAACACAAATAATCACCCAAATGTAAAAGTGTAAATCCGAGCCTCAGGTAGGTCAGTTTCATGTAAGATCAAGCTCTGTTCTATGTTTCTGTCCTTCCCATTTTCATTTTCTGTCTTTGGCAGAGCCCCCTGTAACAGATGTACGAAGAATGTGTAGAGGCGCCAAGATGCTTAATCAAGTTCCTGTGATTGTTGTGACTGTCACCTCACATTTCAGATTCAGAAACACAACTTTATCAACTCATCCACAAACAATGAGGCTCTTGAGGGAAAGAATAATTTGTATCGACAAAACTCACAAGCAATTAATTTATAAATCATGATGCCAATTTGTTAAATTACAATGGCCTGAGAACAGTTTTCTCATTCGATCTTTTTCCTTTTTGTTGTTTGTTCTTTCAGTAATGATTAACTGAATCCCTCTTTCTTATAAGATGTTCTTCCATTTGGGCTGGTCTTTACACGGTAACAGATTATATATGTTTTGGGCTGTTGATTGGTTAAAAAGGGCAAAATCCCACTCAAGCTTGTTTGAATTAAAAGGAGGTTTATAGTAAAATAATAGATACGTTCACAAATAAAGTATAGGAAGGGAGTAAAGTAAAAAGTTTTCAGGCATCTCTCTTACTCTTGCTCTCACTCCTTAACGCTCTGTCTTGCTCTTGTACTTTCAGACTGCGTGGTCTTATATCTACTGCTCTCTGTACCTCAGCCCTGGTCTGGGCAAGCTTCCTCAGCTTGCGCACAGCCCAACATGGCTGTCACCCAACATGATCACCAATTCAGAATGTACGAGACCTCACAGCCAGCAGCAACACCCAGCCCCACACAATCTGCACAGTCTCTAGGCTTCTTAGTTCTTATTTCCTTGGAAAGACTCTGACTGGCTCATCCTCGTCTATGTATATTTCCCTAGGCCAGGTGTCTACGTCCTGCCCAGTCATGATCTATACATACCTGACCCAGACCTATCCCTCTTCTAGGGGCTACAGATTCAGTTTTGATGGAGAGCTTGTGCGAGGGAGACAATGAGAGAGCATCTAATATATTGGTGAATATGAGGCAGTCTTTAGGCATTCTCCTGTTGGGTATAGGAGCATTCTGACTGAGGACTGTAGGGCTGGGACCAAATTGATGGGGCAATTGAAGGGGGTGTCCTTTCAGCAAGCCATAGAAGGTTAAGTCAGGGAGGCAGGGCCAGGAGAAAAGGGGCAGCACTCCGGAGGTTTCCATGCCTCCAGGGTACATAGCTAAAGTAAAACCCTATCATGCAGAGTTCTTTCAGGGGCTCTTCCTCCTCTGCTCCAAAGAACAAGCTTTGTTGAGCCCCTACAATGTATTTGGAAGACAAGTAGGTCAATGTCAGGAGAGGAAGATGCTGAAACTCACAGAAAGAAAGGTACTGGGGCTTTCTGGAAAGAAACCTGGACACAGGGTTTAATGGGTTGAATAGAGGCCCCCAAAAGACATGTCCAAATCCTAAACTCCGGTATCTGTGGGTATGCTCATATTTGGAAATAGGGATGTAAGTAAGTAAGGTAAAAATGTAAGTAAGGTAAAGATCTCAAGATGAGACTATCTTGGATTAGGGTGGATCCTAAATCCAATGACAACAGATGTCCTTTAAGAGATGGGAAAGGAGAAAACACAGAGGAACACAGGGAAGAAGGCCATGACAAGTTGAAGGCAGAGATTGGAGTTATGTTGTCACAAGCCAAGGAACACCAGGAGCCACCAGAAGCTGGGAGAGGCAAGGGAGGATTCTCCTGTAGAGATTTCAGAAGGAGTGCAGGCCTTCATTTTAGACTTTTGGCCTCCAGAACCATGAGAGAATACATTTGTATTTTTTTAAGCCAAGAAGTTTGTGATAATTTGTTAGGGAAGCTCTAATAAACAAATGTATTAGGCTTATGACAGGCAGAGCTTTTCTGAGAAATGGAGTTTGAGCCAAGACAGATAAGAATCAGGCACCTCAGAGCATGTCTCAGCTTTCTTCAGTAGCAGCTCCCAGACCATGAACTTTAAGGGTGAGCCTCTGAGCACTGGGGATAAAGTGGGGGTAGGGGTCCCACTCTCAGTGAGGATATAGACTCTGAGCCAGATTGGGCAGAGAGCGCTTTTGCTCTGTCTTCAGTTGGAAATGCTGTCCTGTGAGATTGTAAAAAGATGCCCTAGTTTCACCCCTCACTTTGCCACTGACTCCCTGAACACCCTTATGTATGTTCTTCACCCTCTAAGGGCCTCGACTACAGCAGCCATGCATAAACTATTGAAGAAGATGGCCTTTAAATGTCCTTGTGGTTAGGGCCATCTGGTCCTTAAGCCTATGTGGTTTGGCTAAGGGGAGAGTCAAGCCTGAGCCTGGCTCTCTCCTTTAGATACGTTAACTTGATGGAGGTATTGCCTCTCCTCACCACCCTCTTGGGATCAATCCTTAGACCTGGTGCTCCCCATGTCTCAATTACTACCTGGGACCAACAGTTGCCTTGGGAGGATTTGGCCCTTGAGTTCCCACTCATAGTCAATGTCTCTGCCTATCTCAGCCTTTTGGGGATATATAGCTCTTCAGACATAAACCCCATAGGGACCTTGCTGGATGTCCCATAAGGTATATTATTTTCCAGGCTCAGACCAACAATAGAATGTTCCAGGTGACTTTGGAGGCTTATGGGAGTGAGCTGTAAGTGTCCCACCTGGGATTCTTTTCTGAGAGCATAATTTAGAGCTGCACTGTACAATATGCAGCCCCCTACCTGAATGTGGCTTTATAAATTTAAATTTAAATAAAATAAAATTAAAAATTAAATCTGAATTGTATTAGCCACAATTGCTTGATATCCATATTCACATGTGGCTAGTGGCTACATACTGTACATTGGAGAGAGAGATCATTTCCATCATTGTAGAAAGTTGTATTGGACAGCACTATTTTATATCAGTGTTTCAATTCATCTGAGGAACTTATTAAAATACAGATTCAGATTCAGTTGGTCTGGGTTGTGGCCTGAGATTCTGCAATTCTAGCAAGTACCCAGATGATGTCAATGCTGCTGGTTTGTGGACCACACTTTGAAAAGCAAGTAATTCATCACTATGAATTATTTAGGGCCACTGTGTTAACTAACTAACTGTATTCTGGGGCTGGGGATAGGGCAAGAGGGAGAACATATCACCTACAAGAAGTAGAAAAGAGACTATCTTGGTTGTAAGAGAGGCTTCATGGAAGAGAAAAATGGAAAGTCCTTTGTCTAGGTAAGTCAGGCCCTAAATGTCAGCCAAAAGGATAGAGACTTTCCTCTGTAGAGCAATTAAGACAAGAGATACATTGGTGCAGGGATTGGTAAACTTTTTTTCTAAAGGGCCCTATAATAACTATTTTCGGCTCTGGGGGCTATTAGGTCTCTGGCTCAATTACTCAAGTTTGATGACGTTGCATGAATGCAGCTATCAACAATATGTAGGGAAATGAATGTAGCTGTGTTCCAATAAAACTTTGTTTACAAAATCAGGTGGGATATTAGATTTGACCTGTGTGGCATAGTTTTCTGACCCTTGCACTAGTGGGTCATGATGGGTGAGGGTGCATCAAGTGAACTTACAATTGTCAATTAGAATGTCTATATAACCTAAAGCCAGTTTTAGCTATCCTCATTGTTAATCATCACTAATAAGAGTAAATGTCAATCATTAGTATAATTGGTTTAATTTCAGTTTTAAAGCAATAATTTCCTAACACATACAATACATAATTACAGTGATACCAAAGTCAAACTATGATATGCACAAATTGCAAGTTGTTCAGAAAGAAAAAGTGAAACATCTAGACAGTCAACTTAAGAGTAAAAATCCATCCACCAGCTGGTACCTTCTATTAAGATGTTACAGCAAAAATAATGATCTGAGAGCATCTGGTTGGCTCAGTAGGTTAAGTGTCTGCCTTTGGATCAGGTCATGATCCCAAGGGTCTTGAGATCGAACCCTGCGTTCCTGCTTGGTGGGGAGCCTGCTTCTCCCTCTCACTCAGCCTGCCACTGCCCCTGCTTGTGCTCTCTTTCTCTCTCTCTCTCTCTCCCTCCCTCTTTGTCAAATAAATAAATAAAATCTTAAAAAAAAATAATGATCTGAATCCCAGGTTTTAGAATTTCTTTATTATAAGGTAAACAAAAACCTAGAGAGAGTCACTGGTCTGATGACCATAGCTAGTGGTTGGTCAGTTTAGGATAAAATCAGGGTTCATATTTCTTAACCACCATGTAAACCTTCCCCGACATCACCACTACAGAGTGAACAAAGCACTATTCAAATACTGTCAGTACCAGGTGCCTGTAGTCCAGAAAATGCTCACTGAGCCCAAGGAAATTATACTGAATTATGGCTGTAAACTCAGTCATTGATATTACAGGCATTCGTTGAACATTTCATAAATCATCTCATTTTCTTAGACTTTTGGGAGAAGGATTTAGATGATAAACATCTCTTTAAAGAGCTATCCAAGAAATTTTAAATGAAGTCTTCAGTAATTCTGCAAGAATTTCTATGTGACAAGCAAAAAAAAAAAAAAAAAGATCATTTCATTTATAATTTTTTCTTTTTTAAGACATTCCATGCAACAGTTTTGTTGGAGGAAGCATTGACCTAGATAATAAGAGATTTTAGTTCCAGAGAAGGTCTGTTGAGGCTTCTGATGATTTAATATTCTGATACTTGAATTCCAAATCACCCCTATCTTCCCTCTCTTTCACATCTGTCCAATTCTCGAAGATCTCTTATTTGTAAACATGTTATCCTCTCAAAGACTTGACTTTCTTCTTCATACAGTCCACTTGGCAAGTCATTAAACCAAGTCCTAGATCACCACGGGCTTCAGAGTGGGTCATTTTAACAGGTTTGTGAAGGCACCAGGTTTTGACTTAAAAAGCAGTGATCCCATGACACCTCTGTGAGCCATGAAGGACAAATGATATCAATCCTATTTTATAGATGAGGAAACCAAGGCTCAGAGAGTTGCATCAATGTGCCCATGGTCATCATCTGTCTTCAAGTTCAGGCCTCCTTTCCCACACTTATAGTTCTGGCAGCCCTGTCATTTTCCAGGTATCTGGTGGGACTTTGGATGGAGACAGGGCTCAATTATCATGGATCCAGAATGCCTCATCAGCCTCATTTGATAGAAGAAGTCAGGATCAAAATTACTTTGATCTGACAGAAATAAAGTAATATTTCTTGAATCTTAGCTTGTAGACTGATCTATATCCTTTGTATAAACAAACAAGAATTTATTATGTGAAAATATTCAGTGGAAATGTCTTTATCTCAGTGAATGGCATAACATAGTTGATCAATTGGCCAAACCAGAGTCTGGAGGTTTTTCTTGAGTCCTTATTTGTCCGTTCCATCACAATGGTCAATCACCCATTTTATTTTAAGATAGTGTCTCATTGTTAGATTATTTTTTAAACCACAAAATTAATAAATTCTCATCAGGGTAAATAAGACACTACACAAATATATGAAGAGAGAAAATAAATTTCTTTTCTTTTGGCTCAGTATCTTTCCCTAATCCTGAGGTACTTTATTTAACATTTTGATGTATATCTTCCAAAACATACATATGCCTATAGGTAGGTCCGTCCTTCCTTTCTTGAAAATATCTAATACTACAAATATAGTTTTTTTTTAAAAAAAGTCATAACTTTCTTTTTTTCTTTGTGAAAATTGTATCTTGTTCTAAATTTCCAAATTGGAGTGATATTGAGCATGTTCTCATAGGTTTCATCACTTTTGTATTGTATGTATTTTACCAATTTTTGTATTTTATTAATATATTAAAACTTTTAATATACCAGAGATATTGACCATATGAATGGCAAATGATTTCTCCCAGTCTAGCATTAAAAAAAAAAAAAACCAAAGCAAAAACCTGTTTATGGCATCTTTGCCTACAGTTTTTCATTTTGATGTACACTTGTCAACGTCTTTTGTGATATCTAGTTTTTTGTGTTACTTAAGATGTTCCTCATTCATGTAGTTGCCTATACTTTCTTAAATTATTCATGTAGTCTCCTATACTTTCTTCTTATTCTTTTATATTAAGAATGTCAGATCTTCAATCTATTTGTTTACATTTACATTTTTACATTTATATGTTTAAATTTACATTTACACTTCATTTACATATGGTGTGAGGAAGGGGTCTACTTTTATTTCTTCCAGATGGATAGGCCAACTGAATTAACTAAAACATCCATTATTCCCCAATGCATTAGAATGATGGCTTTATCATATATGAAATTCCCATGTTATAGGATCTATTTTTGGACTCTTCACATTCTACTCATCAATTTATTAGTGTCTTTGGTAGCTGTGCCCTCTTTAAATTCTCCAGAGCAGAAGCTTCTACCAGCTCCCAACTCTTGTTTCATGGATAATCTCTTTAGGTAACACATTTTCTCATTTCTGTTTGGAACCTGAATGACTCAGTATATTTTTTAGGAACATAAGGGGGAGGTAGTTCTGATGTTTTAATGAAGTCCTCTACTTCCTGTGACATCCAATAAAACTGACTAACATCCCATCTCAATGTTCTGAAAAGATGAGAGAGGGAGATTCTCTCAGGAAAATAAGTGGTAGGGTACCAACCATATATACTCTCAATGCTAACTCCATCAGCCCTTTTCCTTTACTGCATCCAGCCCTTCGCTAATCTCAGTCCCAGGTGCCGTAGCTTGCATCTGAAGTGGTGTCCATCCCACGAGTACTCTCAACCATACATTGACCCAACCAGCCCTATAATTCAGACACTACAGAATGTAAGGTGCTCACAAAACTCAAAGCCTTTTCCTTAAGTGCTTTAAAAGTTAAAATAGGAAATAAAGCAAAATTTGTCCCACATAGCTCAAGTTCTATTATGAAAACATTTTTAAAACATCAATTGATGATAACCTCTGAATTGCAATTTCTAAGGCAAAAAATTAATGAAGTAATAATATACCGAGAAAATGAATGGAGAAAATTTCTTCAAGTTGTTTAAAGTAAAAAAAAAAAAAAAAAATCCCAGCAGCTTTCTCTCCCTTCCCTCTGCCACTGACCCCCCCCTGCACCCACCAGGCAGCCTCAATTCTTATGTAAAAGTAGATTGGGCAGAGATGGTGTCCTCTGGAGCCAAAGGTCCCAGTGGAGAAAGCAAATGTCTCAAATTACTAACTGAAATAGAAAAAAAAAAAAAAGTTTGCCTTTTACAATCTTAAATCCCTCTCCAACAAAAGACAGAAATTCTTGCAAGATAGCTTCAAAACACAGCAGCTTGTGAGGGAGCGGCGTGGCTGCCAGCCATGAAGCTGGCATCTAATCCAGCCTGCGACCATTCTCCACCAACCCTCACCTCGAGCCTCCAGGATTTTAGAACCACCTCAAGGTAGATCCTCACCACCATAAGGCTTTTATATGCTGACGACTTCCTTCAAAAGGGTTCAACTGGACATTTCTGGTTACTGAACCCCTTCTGAGTGGCACGGAAATGGATATAAAACATATCTACATACACAGACTCAGAAAGAGACCCCACCTCTGTCTCCTCTGAATCATGGGGACTCTGGGAAATTTATTGCCCACAAGGGACAAAAGAGCAAAACAGATGGTGAAATTTCATGCTTTTTCTGGAGAGTTAAAAATATCATCAATCATGTACTTAGAAATTGGCAGTAACTGAAATTTTGTTATTCCGTAAGTTATACCAGACAGAAAGTTTTTTAAGCAAAAGAGCATGGATGTCTACCACCAAGTAGACATCGTTCATGATTTCTGGCTGCACAGTACATTGGTAGAATCGAGAAAATTCCTTCTCAGCTTCTCTTGTACCTAGAACTAGTGACCTAAATTCTACCAGTCAGACACATCGAATAGGAGACCTCAATTTGGGAGTGAGCAACTTGAGAAGGAAGTGCCATATGGACCCCACTCTGGTGACAGTAGAGGCCTCCTGCTTTTGGAGTGGCCACAACAGCAAAGCCTGAAACTCTGTCCTGCAAGTGGCATCAACAGGGGGCAACAGCAGCGGCCCTCAATTCTTCATTGGACCAGCGGTACTGCAGGGCTTTGGACTTGGATCCTGGAAGCTTAGCTTGGGTATGGTCTCCATTTCTCTCAAGGATTTTGTAAGATGCCCAATATTGTTTTCATAAAATCCTTTTCTGTTTTATAAACCAGAGGCAGCTTCTGTTGCTTGCAATTAAGAATCTTGAGTAAGATAACACTTATGACTTCTATTTGTGCGTATCGGAAGTGAAAAATGTTTTGGATTACTCTATCTGATCGAAGCCATGGATAAATTTACCTGACAGAAAATGTCTAAGATGCCAAAATTGCCTTTGGAGGAGGACCCCCAAGGGCACCCCCAGAAGCTATACAATGGAGTAACTGATTTACCTGAATCCAGAGCCCTCACAACCATTAACACTGAGAGGGAGTAATCCTACTCACAGTATCTTGTATGCCCCAAATCTGGGAAATTTATGGGCTGAGGATGTCATTTCTTTGGGGGTTTAAGCCCCCTTCCTACTGACTTTCTTTAACCCATGCCTGCACTACCAAGGAATTTTGTATTAATTATTTTTGGTGTTGTTCCTTCTTTTCTATAAGATTGAAAATCTGACTCCATGTGTGAAGAAGAAGGTGGATGGAACAGATGCCTCACATCTGATGAGTTGCTTGGGGAAGACTGTAGTGGGCTGGATACTTTCATTTTCTCAGTAAAAACTGTGAAATCTAACACATGTACAGGAAAGCATATAAAATGTATATGACCTTTAAAGAATAATAATGAACACACATATTGCCATTGCTAAAAATGAGAATAAAGAATATTACCAATAATCCACCAGCTCTGAGACTGTTCTTGAGTGCATTTCCCTTTATTCTGCCTTAAGAATAACCATTATCCTACCTTTTGTGTTATTCATTCTTTTGCTTTTCTTTGTTACCACCTATATATGTATCCCTAAAAATATTAAGTTTTTCATGTTTTTAAACTTCGTATCGATTTGCCAGATGTACTCCTTTCTGTCTTGTCTTTTGCACAACATTATGGTAGTGAAATTTGTTCATATTGTTGCACGTGGTTGTAGTTCATTCATTTTCACTGCTGGAGAGTATTCTATTGTGTGAACATACTACTGTTTACTTCTCTATTCTAATGTTGATGAACATATGGATGGTTTCCAGTATTTGGCTGTTGCAAGTAATGTTGCCATGGACATTTTGAGTGCATCTCCTGATTTATACATACAAGTGTCTTCGTACATATACGTCACACCATGGTCACACAAGGAATTGGGTCTTCATGCATCCTTGGAGCTCGGAAATTGAGGGAATCAATGGGAATGAATGAACAATAATGGAAGGGTTTCCAGTGTCAGTGATGTTTGTCCACATGAGCATCCATGTTTGAGGACATCTCAGAAGCTGCAGACCTGTTGGTCCTTCCAGAAATTCAAGTACTTCTCAGTGTAAATAAATTTGTGTTACAGAAGATTTTGGAAGCTTTGTTGCCTCCACCCTTCAGTATCCCTGAAAAGTTTGCTCTTAGATTGGAAGAAACAAGGATTCTTGGCAGTGTTTTCAAGATGGACTGGGGTTGTAAGGATCCTGTTTGCCACCATAACTGATTATTCCTAGAATCCTGCAGACCTGTAGAGAGGGGAGACCTAGGAGAACAGGGCAGGGTTTTTAAACCTCAGCAGTATGTTCACTTTAAGTGGGTGATTCTTTTTGTGTTATAGGAGTGGGGTTGCCCTGTGCCTTGTAGGATGTTGAGCAATATCCTTGACCTCTATCCTTGCCCCCAGTTGTGACATCAAAAAAAGTCTCCGAATATTGCCAAATGTCTTCTGAGCAAAATTGCCTCTGGTTGAAAACCATTGGCATTGAGATGGATAATATTTTATAAAGTGAGATGATATCTTTAAGTGGGAAAAGCAGGTTACAAGGCAGAATATGTACCATAATCCTATTTTGACTTGAGAAAACGTATCTACATACAGGTACACATTAACTGTTTGATTATGAGTGTTGTCTGTTTTATTCTATACATGTTTTGGTATGTTCTACTTTTTTGACAACAGACATGCAGATGTTACACTGAAAGGAAAATATAGATATTTAAAATCTTAACATATGCATAGAAAAAATCATGAAAGGATACACAACAAAATGATAAGGATAGTTACTTCTTAGTTTTGAGATTTTTCTTTTCTTTTTCCTGTTTTTGTTTGCATTTTCTAAATCTTACAGTGAACACATACTAATTTTGTAATCAGAAACAAAGTAAAGAAATTATTTCAAACATAAATTCCCAGATTTTAACTAACCACTAGGTGCCTGCAGATAATTAAGCCCATTAAAATGCATGCTTCTACATTCAGTTGTTCAATCCATCTTAACTCTTAGACAATCGTATAATGACCTTTCCTCATTGAAAACAGCTATGTTTCACAAATGTTCTCCACTTACCTCACCATACCTCCTTTCCAGCTGAAGTTCACTTATTTTAATGTAGAAATGGATACAATCTAGTGTTGTCATCCTCAGTATTTCTCCCCTCCAAATTTCTCTGCATGTTGACTTTCCTCTATCTTAACCTCTGTCTTTTAACTACACTTTGGAATATCCATCAAGTATTACCAGGTTAGTTTGCCTCACTTCTAAAAGATCAGGACTTCTATATTCCTTAAAGGAACACAAAATCATCTTAAACTTCATTGCTTTGAATCCTTCGAAGGTCTAATCATTTCCCCATGTTTATACTGTTGCTGTTATATACGCTGCTTTCAGCTCATACTATCATATCCAGTCAAAAAGCCAAGATTAATTTCACCATTTTATATATGATAGACTGAAACCCAGAGAGGTGAAATGACTTGCCAATGTCAACTGGCTAAATGACCTGCAAAATCATAATAAAAAACCCAGATCCTCTGAATTAAATGTCATTTCCACCATGCCGCTTATCAGTTATCATGCCAAGTTTAAATCAGATGATTCACCAAATTATCATAACTGAAGCCGTACTTCACTAAAAATACTCCGCACTTGGTATAGTGCTGCGAGGAAATGCAGTCTGTGAAGAAATTACCCACTTCCAGGATTTCCTCCAGCTATTCGCAAAGCTATATAATAATTCCATTGGTTTAAAAGGTTTAATTATGAGGGTTGAATATAGTCTCTGAAGATTATGAATAATTGAAAATTGAATGTATGAAGTTATTTATATAGTCAGAGTATATGGGAAAGAAATAGATACTCACTTTTAGAAACTACCAAAAGTAGAGCTAAATCGCTGTCACGTGCCAAGACAAAACCTATGAATGGACAGTTGACTATAGTAACATGGTCACCCCCACTGAAGGGAACTGGGGGTTTACTGCTGAGGTCAGTGTTTGGAGCATCCGGCTCTCAGTGCCTCAGTTAATAAAAACTTCAAGCAGGCCACCCAAGATGGGCTGGCTCCGAGTACCATCTCTATTTCTGAGAGCCCTGGCTCCCCCACCCCCTCCCCCAAGAGCAAACTCCCTGGGCACGTGAGGCCCAGCTGCTGGGACATTCTGCAGGCAGTCCAAGGTGTTCAACTCTGTCTCTCTTCCTTTTTCCCTGGGCGTTGCTTTCTGTTTTCTGATCGGAATCAAAGATCGTGAGTAAGGAGAATAATTACAAAATCACTCCTTAAAGTCACAGTGTTTTCAATTTCCATTCTACCTCGTCCAGTTTAAAGTCTACTAAACCAAGGGACAAATGAAACCACTTAGCCAATTGGAATTAAAAAAAAAAAAGCAGAAGAGAACTTTTAAGGGTAAATCTTAAGATCATATTACTCATCAGTCAAACATAGTGATAGGCTGAGCAACCACCCCAAGACTCAGGACTTCCAGTGCTAAAATGGGGACAGTGGGGACAAACCAGGATGGTCGATCACCCTAATACCGGTATGTCATGTTAGAAGATGGCATAAATTTTCAAATGGCTAGTGAAGGTAGTCAGAATAAAATCCTTTTGCTGTTACCAAACCTATCTATGTTTTTGTTAGATTCAGGTTTATATATTGAAACTTAAAGGATCAATGCTGGATGGTCCTTAATTCTAACTCACTCTATAGCCTAAAAAAAAAATCAAAACCAAAAAGACTCCCTTTAAAATTAAAGTCCCTTAGAAAAATTGATACAAATTTGGCGTAAGCTCAGAATCAAATAAAATCAAAGGAATATTTAAATACAGGAGGAAAATCTTTTTTAAAAAGTCTACTTGGTGGAAAACTAAAGGTCACTCAGTACTTGGACTTTCATTTTACAAATGAAGAAATCGAGGCCTGTAGAGGTGGCCATGCAGGGTCATCCCATTTTGTAAAGTCAGATTCACACCGGAAGTCTGTGTAGGGCACCTGACTGCCAGTCGTGACCATTCTCTTCCAGAGCTTGTCTTCCTTTCTTCCAAGGCTAAAAACATTGATTAAATGAGGGTGTGCTAGAAAGGGTATCTTCCCCCCATTTAATGCTACATGTGTGGAAGGCTTGGCGGAACTGTAAATAATCCTTTGTTTTCAACACATCTCTGTTTTTGATTTATACATCCTGCGATTTTGAGGAGTGGATGGGAGCAGGCTGTGAAGTTCATTGTGTTCTAGTCAGCAGAACGGCTGACTCCCCCTCCCTGAGAGAGAAGCCACCGGGCCTGATAAGTCACAGCAGTGATAAGGAAGAGGTGATAATATTGAGTGATACCATACTTCCCTGGTTTTTGAACTTCAGTGCTTTAAAATCACCTCGTTTATTTTATTTTTTTTTTAAAGATTTTATTTATTTATTCAACAGAGATAGAGACAGCCAGCGAGAGAGGGAACACAAGCAGGGGGAGTGGGAGAGGAAGAAGCAGGCTCATAGCGGAGGAGCCTGATATGGGGCTCGATCCCATAATGCCAGGATCACGCCCTGAGCCGAAGGCAGACGCTTAACCGCTGTGCCACCCAGGCGCCCCTAGAATCACCTCGTTTATTGAAACCAGACTGCTAGGCTCTCCCCTCAAAGTTTCTGACTCTCTCGCTTTGGAGCATACCTGAAATTTTGCGTTTTATACAATCCCCAGGTGAGACTGCTGCTGGTGGCCTGGGGCCATGCTTTGAAAACAATTGGTATCTCCCAGTGCCCCCCCGCCCCCCATGGAGCAGAATTTTCATGTTAGGGAAGGGATCGCATCAGAAATCCATTTAAAAAAATAGCAGTACTTAATATGAAAAACTGCTAAGATTTATAAATTTGAGAAGGAATTTTTCCGCATTTTCCCCATCTATCAAATCTCAGCTTTGTGGAAAGAAAAGGTTTTAGAAATCACCTTATTTAAATATTTCTACTCTAGTAGGAAGAGAACTATAGGAGAGCTCTTTTAATGACTTATTTACAAATTGTGTTTTTATAGCCTTGGAGTGTAATATACCTTTAGAAAAAGCTTACTAAGCTTACTTGTGAATCATTTACAGCAACAGTTAAAGCTTTTAACCCATCATTAATTTTCACAATGGTTGTTGCTTTATGACTCAAGTAATTAACTAAACAATGTTTCACAAGCATTTTAAACAACTAGTTATATCAAGGGCTCAATGTGTGTAATAAGAAAGTAAATCAACAGATTTATTGGCACTGGGAAAATTCTTGCCTTGTCCTTGAGTGTCAGGAGCTTAAGAAGAGCTAGTTTAGTCAAATCAGACTTGTAGCTGCTTTGAGAACCTCAGCTTTTAACATCTAGCTGTCAAGCTGTTTACTGTTCAGAAAGTGATTTCCTTTTTTTTTTCCTTCCTCCCTCCCTCCCTTCCTCCCTCCCTCCCTTCCTCCCTCCCTTCCTTCCTTCCTTCCTTCCTTCCTTCCTTCCTTCCTTCCTTCCTTCCTTCCTTTCTTTTGTGGGGAGGGATGGAGGGAGAGAGAGATTCTTAAGTAGGTTCCACACCCAGGACAGAGCCCAATGTGGGGCTCAATCTCAGGATCCTGAGATCATGACCTGAGCCAAAATCAAGAGTCAGACACTTAACTGACTGAGACACCCAGGGCCCCCTGACTCCACTCTTAATGAAAAAACATATTTCTTTTTTTTTTTAAAGATTTTATTTATTTATTCGACAGAGATAGAGACAGCCAGCGAGAGAGGGAATACAAGCAGAGGGAGTGGGAGAGGAAGAAGCAGGCTCATAGCAGAGGAGCCTGATGTGGGGCTCCATCCCATAACGCCGGGATCACGCCCTGAGCCGAAGGAAGACGCTTAACCGCTGTGCAACCCAGGCGCCCCGAAAAAACATATTTCTGATCTTACTTTTTTTTAAAGAGAAATATATATGCTTTCCTTGAAATTCTCTCAATTTGCAGCTTATTTCAATATCATCTTTTCCTCAGAACTAAATCCCCCATATTGCTTTTTCTTACCAAGCTACTCCTATGTGTCGTATAGGGCTTAGTTGAAGGGACATTTTCTCAGTGAAGCGTTCAGTGATTCCGCTATTATATTTGCCTATAGCATCATGAGCTCATTCTTTCAGACAAGTTTTATAATAATAGAAATAGAATTATTAGTTTAAGATCAGTTTTCTTTCGGGGCGCCTGGGTGGCACAGCGGTTAAGCGTCTGCCTCAGCTCAGGGCGTGATCCCGGCGTTATGGGATCGAGCCCCACGTCAGGCTCCTCAGCTATGAGCCTGCTTCTTCCTCTCCCACTCCCCCTGCTTGTGTTCCCTCTCTCGCTGGCTGTCTCTATCTCTGTCTAATAAATAAATAAAAAATCTTTAAAAAAAAAAAAAGATCAGTTTTCTTTCAAAATGGAAGATTCATGAAAGAAGGATTCATGTATATTTTCCCCCTAGTGCGTAGTGCACTACTTACCTACTAGAAGGTATGTGTTCAAGCCATCCTCCAAGATGGCCTCCACCGATCCCTGCCTCCTGGTGTCTACATCCTTGTTAGTCTTCTCCTACATGTAGCAGAGTTGATTCATGTGACTGGTAGTATACAGCAAAAGTGATGGTATTTCACTTCTGAGATTAGGTTATAAAGTACTGTGACTACTACCTCGGGGTGCTCTCTTGTTCTTTCTTTCCTTTCTATGGAAAGCCAGCTGCCATGTTGTGAGAAACCCTGTGGAGAGTCTCATGTGGCAAAGAACTGCCACAACTGTGTGAGTGAGTTGGAGAATTGAATTCTCTAGCCTAAGCTGAGTTTTGAGAAGACTGTTGACCAGGCTGGCAGCTTGATTGCAACTTCCTGAGAGGCTCTGAGTCAGAACTGGCCAGCTAAGGTGTTCCCGTATCCTGATCCTCAGAAACTGTGTGTGGTAATAAATGCTCATTGATTTAATTTGGGGAGCAGTTTATTATGTAGCAATAGATACCTAATATAATACTGAGTAGATATGAAATAACTAAATGAATAGAAGATCTAGAATACTGTGATTCATTTATCAACAATCCATGACAAATAATTTGTCTCAACTTTTCTCACATTATCTTGCTTCTATCAGAATGTAATCTAATACAGATCTAAAACTGAAGGCTAGGAGTTGTGATGATTAGCACAAGTTATTTTTTTATTGTTACAGGTTTAACCAATTTAAATAGTTTATTCAGTATAGAATGTCTGCTTAGCCCCTTAAAAGTTCTCAGACACAGTAACTTAGCAAGGCCACCACTTGCCCAAAGGTACCATAAGAGTTGGTACATTATTCACAAATAATAACTAAAACAAACAATGTGATTAGGTGTGAATTATACAGATCAAATAATTAAACGCAAGCACATTCTAGTCACAATAATTAGGTGTTCAAAGTCTTAGCATTTAACAATTTGTTATAAAATAGCTACATATCTTGCTTTCATGGAAATAAAATTCCTTACGATAGTTTCAGAGTTTACTTGCTCTGATATCTAACGTGACAGTCACTAGATATAATAGCTTTCTTATGAAGTTATGGTAGAACTTGGAGAATTTTGAATACATTTTAATTTGAGAAGCTACATCTACTGATTAAGTTAAATATATCCTGACAGCTGCAAAGCATTCACAATGTCAGGTAAATTCTTGCTCTAAATACAGTGTAGGACTTCAACACACATCGTATTAGGTTTTAGGAAAACAAAGGGTGTTTATTATATATTTGGTATCATAAATACACTTTCCTTAGTATGTTTATTAATTTAAATTGTGCATTTTTACACAGTTGCAATTGTTCACATTCACTAATGCTTCAAATCTCTTATGTCATCTAGAACATGAAAAAGGTCATGACATTCTTTCAGTTTCTTAAACTTTTCTTTTAAAGCTGACTGGGGGGTGCCTGGGTGGCTCAGTCAGTTAACTGTCTGACTTTGGTGGCGGGGCTCCGTGCTCAGTGGGGAGTCTGCTTCTCCCTTTCCCTCTGCCCCTTCCCCCACTCATGCTCTCTCTCTGTCAAATAAATAAATAAAATCTTTATTTAAAAAAGCTGATATTATTGTATTTTATGTAGGTTGAAAATCAGATTTGCATGAGAATCAAGTTTTCTTTCTCCTTTTTTTCTCTCTAGTATTTTCTATGTTGGAAAAGTTGTTGTGGATGTCAGCCTGTGACAATTTGTTTAGCATATGTTGTAGGTTGGAGTCCCTAGAAAGCAGAGTCTGAGAGACAGATTCACATGCAAAAAGCATATTGGTAAGCACTCTTGAGATTAATGCCTTTGGAAGAATGGAAGGAAAACCAGGAAAGGAAAGGGAAGGAAGCTGGATTGGGCAATGAAGCCTCAGCTGACCACACAGCAGGATCTGGAACTGGGATGGTTCCTCATAGTTTGGAGTTGGTGTAAGAGAATGGCCATTATACCCCCATGTTGATCAGAGGTTGGAGCATTGCTGCCCCAGGAAGGCGGTATGCCCTCAGATGAGGTGGGTCTCCTCAGTAAAAGCAATTCAGGAAGAGGGCCAACAGCACCCCCACCCCAGCAGATGGGGGACTCTTGACAGCACAACCTGGAATCTACTACATCATCAATAACGTATTTTTATGAGGATAGCTTTATTTTTCCTTGAATAATTTTTATATTCCTTGCTATAGTCAAGAGGATTAGCTACACTGAGTTCTTATTCTTGTACCATTTTGTATATAATATTTTGTCATTGTGACAAATTAGTCCTGACCAAATGAATTTACAGAGGAATGTAGGAGTGTTTTCTAAAGTAGTCATTCCGTAGTCTATACTGCTCACTGCTCTCCGTCTCTGCTTGGAATTTTAGTGATAGGGCAGCATTGTCTCTACTTTCCTGTTGTACATTTGGTAACAGTTTCAAATTTATGTTTGGTAAATATGTTTTAAATCAATATTTTCATTCAGTAGACTTCCACTGAAGTCCAAACTTGATTGTGTAGTTTTTGGAAGCTATAAAAAAAAAATAAATCCTGTTTTTTATTTATTATTCATGTATTAAGCTTTAAAATGCAGAAAAGGGTAAAGAATTTCCTCTAAGTTTTACTTTTTAAAATATTTTTAAATAAGCTCTTATATTTTTCACATATACTTGTGGCATAATGATATCCCTGGACCCACAGATTATTTTTTGTCTAGATTTGATTGTGGAAATTATCTACATATGTGTGTGTGTGTATATGTGTGGTCATGTTACTTTACTGAAAAAAATTCACAAAATGTTCAAAAATATTTATATTTTGGAAAAACCATAATGCTGTGTCAGTAACTTTTGTCTTCTTTACATTGTTCATGACAGGTGTTAAGAATGATTTAGATATTTATAATTTCTTAACTTATTCTAAAAGATTTTGCTCACTGCATATGCTATAACTTTATTCACTTGGTTTTTTACTTGGTACACTTAACTATTATAATACTTTAGTTTCATAGCTGGTGTTCTGAATTAATATTCTGACATAAAATAAGAAAATGTTTTATAGTTTCTGCTAACTAAAGAAAATTGCCATTAATATTCCTCTGTAATTTTATTGCTGATCCTTTAGTAGAAATTTAATGTGCAAAAATGGAGTCAGTCCATCCTAAAACATATAGAATTTCAAGGGACCCTGGATAATCAAAACAATCAGGGGCGCCTGGGTGGCACAGTCCTTAAGTGTCTGCCTTCAGCTCAGGGCATGATCCCGGCGTTATGGGATGGAGCCCCACATCAGGCTCCTCTGTCGGGAGCCTGCTTCTTCCTCTCCCACTCCCCCTGCTTGTGTTCCCTCTCTTGCTGGCTGTCTCTCTCTGTCAAATAAGTAAATAAAATCTTAAAAAAAAAATTTAAAACAATCTTAAAAAAGAACAGAGTTGGAGATCTCACGCTTTCTGATTTTGAAACTTATTACAAAGCTACAATTATTGAAATATGTGGTACTGGCATAAAAATGGACATAGAGACCAATGCAATAGAATGAAAAGCACAGATATAAACCCTCACATATAGAGTCAAATGATTTTTAATGAGGGTCCAAGACAGTCAGTGGGGGAAAAAAACAGTATTTTCAATAAGTGGTGCTGGGAAAACGGAATATCCTCATGCAAAAAAGAAGAAAATATAGCTGGACACCGTGTACAAAAATTAACTTGAAATGGATCAAAGGTGTAAATGTAAGAGCTAAAACTATAAACCTTTTAGAAGAAAACATAGGGGGCTATGTTCATGTTATTGCATTTGGCAATAATTTCTTAAATATGACACCAAAAACGTGAGCAACAAAAGAAAAAAATAGAGAAATTGTACTACATCAAAATTAAATACTTCTGCACTTCAGAGGACACAATTGACAGTGAAAATGCAACCCATGATACTTTTCAAAAAGTATATTAAGAATATACTTAATACCTTGCAAATCATATGTCTGATAAGGGGTTAATATCCAGAATACATAAAGAACAACAACTCAGCAACAACAAAAAACCCCCAAACAGCCAATTAAAAGATGGGCAAAAGACTTGAATGGATATTTTCCCAAAGAAACAGCTGATAAACCCATAAAAAAGATGTTTAACACCACTAAATATTAGGAAAATGGAAATCAAAACCACAAGGAGATACCATCTCATGCCTATTAGGTTGGCTACTTAGGAAAAAAAAAACCAACAGATGATAGCAAGTGTTGGTAAGAATATGGAGAAATTGGAACCCTTGTGTATTATTGATGAGAACGTAAAGTGGTATAGCAACTATGGAAAACAGAATGGAGGTTCCTCCAAAAATTAAGCATAGAATGATCATATAGTTCAGCAATTCCACTTCTAGGTGTATTTCTAAAGGAATTGAGAGCAGGACCTTAAAGAGATATTTGTACATTTGTGTTCATGGCAGCATTATTCACAATAGCTGAAAGGTAGAAGCAACTCAAGTGTTCATGGATAAATAAAATGTGGTATGTACATACAATGGAATATTATTTAGCCTTAGGAAGGAGATTCTGATACATGCTACAATGTGGCTGAACCTTGAGAACGTTATGCTAACTGAAATTAGCCAGTCATTAAAAGATAAGTATTGTATGATTACCCTTATATGAGGGACCAAGAGTAGTCGAATTCATAGAGACAGGAAGTAGAATGATGGTTGTCAGGGCTGGTGGATGTAGGGAGTTATTGTTTAATGTGTATAGAGTTTCAGTTTTGCAAGATGATAAGAATTCTGGAGATGGATGGTGGTGATGAACATATGAATATACTTAATACCTTCGAACTATACACCTAAAAATTATTAAGATGGTAAATTTTATGTTATGTGCGTAATAAAAATAACTTAATCAGGCTTAACACTAACACACCTATATGATTTCTACCTTTCTTGTTCTATAACATTAATAGCTAGATATTTTAAATTTTGATTTTGAATATTAACGTTATTTCTGATGAACATTTGGATTTCTTTACCAGGAAAGTGTGATAAATATTGCTGCCACTACTTGAGTCAATTCTCTCTTTCAATCCCCAAAGAGTTTATTGATTTGTGTTTAATATGTCTCTGAAACCTCTTACCTACTCCATCTTTTGGAAAATTAAAATTTCATGCTTGAGGTGGATAATAGTCAATGAGAAGGCCAGCTGTTTAATATTTGAACTACGCTGCCATGTAGCTGTATGAGCAGAAAGAATATTGATTTTAATGGAGTCTTTTTTTTTTCCTATCCAGTTTTCCTTGAAATTCAACTACTGTGATTGAGAAAGAAATTCGTATTCTGCTCCCTTTCTGAGGTAGCTCTAAGTTATTAGCTCTAAAAATAGAAATATTAAAAATTACCTAATAGAAATTAACTCTAAAATATTTTTCTTACCTTCAAGCTATTTTCCCCAAATTTATTTAGTAATACAAATATTCGCATTTTCCTCTTCAATACTATGTTATTTTCTGTGTTCTGGTCCTGATTTTCTATATAAAATTTTCTATTTTACATTAGGGAAAATATTTTATCATAGAATTTATAAAATTGTAAGTGACTTGATTTTCACAGTGATTAATTTTTATACTACTGAAATTTTCATTAAAAACAAATAATTAGAATATAATTAGCATAATTATGTTTATATAATGTTTATGATTATTAAAAGTAAACATATCCAATTATTACATGTTTAATGGCATAATTAAAGTACTTTTAAATTTCATTTTGGTACCAACAACTCCATTTAGGAATATATGTGAATGGCTAAATATATAAATAGCAATCTGAAATGGCAAATTTAACCAAGGCACTAATAGCAACATTAAGAACAGCAGCTCTTTGTTTAGTGGCACAGGACACGGGAGATATTAGTTCAGCAAGGTATTCTTTTTTCCATTTTTTTGTTGTGATAAAATATGCGTAATAAACTTTACCATCTCAACCATTTTGAGCATATAGTTCAGTAGTATTAAATACGTTCATAATGTTGCACAACCATCACTACCATCCCTCTCTAGAACTCTTCATTTTGTAAAACTGAAACTCTAAGACCATCAAACAATAAGCCCTTTCCCCCTTCCCCAGCCCCTGGAACTACCATTCTACTTTCTCCATGATGTCAACAGCGTATTTTAATCGTTATACCTGTTCCTACTTTGTAAATTTTCATATTTTCAATATGAAACTTTCAAAAAATTTTAACCCTTTTAAAATTTTTTATGTATTTATTTTTAGAGACAGAGAGAGATCAAGAGAGAAGGAGGGGGAGAAAGCGAGAGAGAGACAGAGAGACAGAAAAGGGTGGGAGAAAGGGCAGAGGGATAGAGAAAGTCTTAAGCAGGCTCCAGGCCCAGCGTGGAGTCCAACACGGGGCTCAATCTCACAACCCTGAGATTATGACCTGAGCTGAAATCAAGAATCAGTCACTTAACTGACTGAGACACCTAGGTGCCCCTCCAAATTTAATCCTCTTAGAGTTAAGTACTTTATTTCCATCAACCAGAAAACTGAAAAAATATACTTACTTGGTTGGAAGAAGAGAGTTTACTGCCATCTGTCAGAAGTGTTCAAAATTCTCAAATAAACTTGTTTAACTATAATAAAAGCTTTTCAAACATAATGAAGGTATAAATGATATAAATGGTGCCCAGTTAGATGCAGCATCTGTTTGCAGTGCACAACCTGAACAACCAAAGGTTTCACCTTTGCAAAGAAGCTGGAGTTGCAAACATGTTCCTAAAAAGATGTCCATGAAGAGATATTTTGTATGTAAAAACCATGTTTATAGTATAAAATTGGAAACCCTTTCTTCTTTCTGTAGATATGTTGAATATACCTGAGGTTCAAGATTCACAGGAAGGTCTGGGTTTATATTAAACACTTAAAAATGTTAATAAGTCTTCCTATGCTTTTGAGTAAAGTAATTTAAAACTTTTCAAAGTAGGATATATTATACATATATAAGTGTATACATATATTTGTGTATCTATATAGTGTATGTATTTTTAAATTTTAATGTTAAAGTTGGTATTAATAATTTTAAAATCTAGGTTAAGAAATATCTCAAGATTCTTAAGAAGTTTTTATTTACTAAATAGAAATTATGTGCAAACACATTCAGACGTGATGTCTGTTAGCCATTTGGATGTCTTCTTTGGAAAACTGTCTATTCATGTCTTCTGCCCACTTCTTAACTAGATTATTTGTTTATTGGGTGTTGAGTTTGATAAGTTCTTTAAAGCTTTTGGATACTAGCCCTTTATAAGATATGTTGTTTGCAAATACGTTCTCCCATTCTGTAGGCTGCCTTTTAGTTTTGTTGATTATTTCCTTTGCTGTGCAGAAGCTTTTTATCTTGATGAGGTCCCAATAGTTCATTTTTGCTTTTGTTTTCCTTGCCTCCAGCAACGCGCCTATTAAAATTGTTACGGTTAGGCTCAAAGAGGTTTCTGCCTGTGTTCTCTAGGATTTTAATGGTTTCCTCTCTCCATTTAGGTGTTTTATCCATTTTTACTTTTGTGTATGGTGTAAGAAAATGGTCCATTTTCATTCTTCTGCATGTGGCTGCCCAGTTTTCCCAACACCATTTGTTGAAGAGACTGTCTTTTTTTCCTTTGGACATTCTTTCCTGCTTTGTTGAAGATTAGTTGACCATATAGTTGTGGGTCCATTTCTGGACCACTGATCCCTGTGTCTGTTTTTTGTGCCAGTAGCGTACTGTCTTGATGATGACAGCTTCATTAATACAGCTTGAAATCTGGAATTGTTATGCCCCCAGTTCTGTTTTCTTTCAGAATTTCTTTGGCTATTTGGGATCTTTTGTGGTTCAATACAAATTTTAGGGGTGTTTGCTCTAGCTCTGTGAAAAATGCTGATGGTATTTTGATAGGGATTGCATTAAAAGTGTAGATTGCTTTGGGTAGTATAGACATTTTAACTGTTTGTCCTTCCAAACCATGAGCATGGAATGCTTTTCCAAGTCATTGTGTCGTCTTCAATTTCTTTCATAAGTGTTCTATGGTTTTCAGCGTACAGATCTTTTACCTCTTTAGTTGTTTATTCTTCGGTATCTTATTGCTTTTGGTGCAATTGCAAATGGGATCGATTCCTTGATTTCTTTTTTTCTGCTTTGTTATTGGTATATAGAAATGAGTAAGATTTCTGCACATTGATTTTCTATCCTGCATGAACTTTAAAGTTTTAACTTTCACACTTAGGTTTCTAATATATTGTGAGTCTGTCTTTATCAGATGTTAGCCAACTACCGATTTTTATTTTTCTTCATGTTTTTTCTGCAGTATACTGGGTTCTTTTCACATTGTTTTTGCATTTCCTCTTAATAATGATATTTTCTTATATACCTAAGTTTTTTTTTTTCTGAAGTACCTATTTTGTTCTATTGGTCAATTGTTCTGTTCTTGAGCCAATACTATATTGTTTTTATAATTTTGAACTTATATGCTTGATATGTGGCAGGACACATTTAGTTTCTCTTTCAAAGTTACCTTAGCTATTCATGTCTTTTATTCCTTTCATTTACATTTTAGTTTGTTGGATTCCTCAAAAAAATCCCAGAAATTTTCATATGAACTTCATTAGATTCCTATTATTTCAAATTGACTTTATTATAATATGGAGTTATTTAATCCAATAGAAAAGGATACATTTCCATTTCAGATAATTTTGATGACTTTTATTAGTTTTTTAAAATATTCTTCTTAGATTACTTTATATTCTGTGTTATCCCTGGATAGTTCATAATTTTTGTTTCTATTGGGACTGGTATAATTTCCATTTGGTTATATATTAAGTAGATTTTTCTAAGATAATTTGTATACACAATTATTTCTGAAGTCTACTATTATTTATGACAGTTAAAAAAAATTCAGCAGGACTTTCTAGATGTATCATCACCATCATCTCCAGGTAATGATAGTACTATTTCTAAAGTACAATTTTTAAGTTGCTTAATTTTTTATTCACAGTATTGGTTAGGACTTAAGCAGGTGTCTTTGACATCATTTTAAGTTGTCTTATTTCCTGGCCAATGTATTTAAAGCAATAAATATCTTGTTATGTGTTG
Organism: Ailuropoda melanoleuca; assembly: GCF_002007445.2. Lineage (NCBI taxonomy): Eukaryota > Metazoa > Chordata > Mammalia > Carnivora > Ursidae > Ailuropoda > Ailuropoda melanoleuca. The sequence goes on from NC_048223.1 coordinate 25,993,037, forward strand.
TTTTAGCTGTGTCAAATAAATTTAGACATGAGCTGTTTTATTGCCACTTAGTTTTAAGCAATTTATTATTCCCTTTTTAGTCCAATATTATTTAGCAATATATAATTTGGGTTTTGCACATACAGGAAGTTTTAAACTCTGGCCCTTTATTATTAATTTCTAATTTTATTTCATTATGACCAGAGAATATAGTCAATATTATTGTCTGTGGAATTTATCTTTGTGGCTTTGTGACCTTATCTGCAATCAATTGATGTAAATATTCCTTGTGTGCTTTAAAAAATGTTTCCCCTGTTTGTTTGTTGGAGTTGGTGGTTTTTTCATTTTTGTTTGTGTGTGTGATTCAGGGTTCCATGTATATCTAATACCTGGAACTTATTAATTGAATTGTTCTGATTTTTCATATATTTGCTCAATTTTTGTCTGAACTCCAAGTTTTTGAGATGGGTATATAAAAATTGTTCACTACAATTATTGATAAACATATTTCTCACTAAACTTTTGCAAATGCTCTGAAGCTGTATTGTTTTGAGAGTGTAGGATTATGGTGGCTGAAAGTCTTGTTCTAATATGTCTTTCACCAGACATAATATTTACTCTTTACTCCTAATACTATTTTTTGCCTTGAATGAAATTTTGCCAGATATTAAGACTTATATTCTAGCCTTATGTTGGTTGATATTTCTTATACCTTTCTTTCATCCTTTTATTTTTAGTCTTTCTGATCTTTTATTTTAAATGTGTGTCTTGTAAACAACTTGTTAGATCTTATGTTTTTAAAAATCCCCTGGCTGACTTGCCTTGTCCCCAGAGCCTTCAGATAGCTTCATTGTTTTGCTTTGTTTTGTTTGCATGTTACACAAGTTTTTACAGATGTTCTCAGTGGGAGGGCTGCTATTCGGTCATATCCAGAAACAAAAGAAACACATTTTTAAATTAAGAAAAAAAAAGTATTTGTTTTAACTAAATGCGATTAAGGCCATGTTTGAAAAAAAAATGTAAACTTTTCAAATAAGGCTCTTGGTAGAAGTTAGATACAGGAAGGATAAACCAATACTTAATTTAGAATTCTTTAAATGTAAATGAATACAATACACCAGTCATTCTTGTCTTCCATGTGGTTTTGAACCTCAGAATGATCTTTACTTAATAAAAATATCAAACACTATTTCTGAAAATTTATATCATGAAGATAACATTAAAATCTATCACATTCCCCAAACTGATTCGCTGTGCAGAAGGGCATTACATACATGGCATAAACGACCTTCCCAGACATAAATCTATACTAGAAGCTTCTAAGAGCACAAATATCAAACTATTCATTTCACCCATAATTCAAGGATAGGTCTAAGAATTTCAAGACTCATTTTTACAAATTTTTGGATGTCTCTACTATTATGACCAAGGCCGGTAGATCAATTCCCATGCAAATATTTAGGCAGAATTCTGGTGAAAATGGCTTGGTTAAATTTTATCTCCTATAAACTAATGTTCATTGGCCTAGGGCAGTCACTACCTACTAAATGTATAAAGTGACTTTAAAAATCTTCACATAAAAGATTTTCCTTTAAAAATGCACTTAATCCGTTTAAAAATATCTTTCAAATACACAGTATTGCTAAAAAAGAATACTGGGAAAACAAGGTAAATATAGATGGTTCATGCTTGGGTCTACACCCACACTCTCTCTCATTCCCCAGGAAGATGGTGGGGGAGCGGTAAAAGACACTGCTATAGTCCCCAGCCAAGTTTTGCAGAAACCCAAGAATTAACCTTGAGTTTCTCAATCCAATTTCTTGCCGTGACAACATGAGACAGAATCGGTGGGACAAATGTGTATTTGAGAATGCATGATTTATTTGCTCTGGCTGCAGCAAAGATGTGGCAGAGCTGACAGCAGGGCTGGTAGGCCGAGCTTCTCTACTCACAGGTCCAGTTTAACCACCTCTATGCAAAAACCCAACCTCCCCTTTTATAATCATTCCCTCTGTCTACTGTACAAACTTCACTCCATCTCTTCTCTAGTCTTTGCCCCAAGATGGAGCTGACCAGACTACTTGTTTGTGCTTGGTTAACTCTTCCTGTGATTTATATAAGAATTTTCTTATTTTAATATCATGAAGTGCAGAAGGTGCCCTTTTATGGAAGTAATTGGGATTGAGGTAATTTACTATGGTGATTAGTGTGAGCAAGAGCAGCCTTTGCTGGGACCTCAGCTCTGTTTGGATGAATTCTGATGGTGATCTTGAGTCATCTCACACTTCCAGGTGTGAGTGTGGAAAAATTACAGATTTGAGCTCTTTTCAACGCAACTCATTGACTGGGAAAGCACTCTGCAATAGTCTACCCACCACATTCTATTTTTCATTAATTAAAAGTTCTCACAGCCATTATGATCTTCTTCAATCTACATATGTATGTATGTATGTATACACACACAAAACTCTAATACTAACAGCGTAGACTACTTTAATATATTTTCCAAAATGATGTTATTCCTTTCTAAAACAATAAAATCTGATATAATAAAATGTCTTTCTTCTTTTCTCATGTCCCACCGTAGGCAGATCATCCTTTTGTTCTTTCTGATTAAAATGGATGAAGTACAGGACGAATGCCATTTCCTGAGGTTAAAAAATGAGTTTATATGTATATATCATTTCACTCAGGCATTACTATAAATAAATAACCCCGTCTCTGTGGCTTGCATACTAGAATAACATTTTTTGGCTTTATCATCTCTGGTAGAAATTGTTTGGTCCTAAGCACTTTTCATAAAACTATGAGATACTGTGTTAGATTCTCATTTAGCACCATACTAAGTTGACCAAGTTACAGATACTATTTGAACAGAAAGGCATAACCACAGTGGGATTATCACGTTCAAATCTGAAGACAATGCAGAATGTTTTTTACTCAAATTCAGAAACTATGCATGACAGAAATTGTTAGTGTCTGAAAATGATAATTATAATTTACCAAGTTCATTCACGTATATATTACCATTTAGAAAAACAAAGATGAAAAGAGAGCTTACAGGAATCAAAGCTCTTTAAAAACCAGAAGTGGGAGTATATTTGTAAGTTTTCAAATTGAGGGGACTTTTTTTTTTGAAGATTTTATTTATTTGTGAGAGCAAGAGAGAGCACGCGCGCGCCTATAGTGGAGGGAGGGGCAGAGAGAGCAACAGGTTCCCCCATGGGCAGGGATCCCGACATGGGATCGATTCCAGGGCCCTGGGATCATGACCTGAGCTGAAGACAGATGCTTGACTCACTGAGCTACCCAGGCGCCCCTGAGGGAACTTTCTAAATAGGATATTCACCATATGATGACAAGAGGAATAGTATGAAATTCCATGTAATTCAGGTTTCCTTGAAAGAATTATTTTTTAAGAATATGGCTTACTGAAATAATGTGACTGAGGAGAGCTAAAGATCCATGATTAAAAGCTTATTTCTTGGTTCTGTTTTAATGAAGGGTTCGATCAAGCGGGCTTAACCTGAAGGCCTTGTTCTGAGGGCTTTACTCACAAGCTTCAAGGGCTTTGACCTTCCTGAGATTATNAGAGGAATAGTATGAAATTCCATGTAATTCAGGTTTCCTTGAAAGAATTATTTTTTAAGAATATGGCTTACTGAAATAATGTGACTGAGGTGAGCTAAAGATCCATGATTAAAAGCTTATTTCTTGGTTCTGTTTTAATGAAGGGTTCGATCAAGCAGGCTTAACCTGAAGGCCTTGTTCTGAGGGCTTTACTCACAAGCTTCAAGGGCTTTGACCTTCCTGAGATTATATGCAAAGTCTATCCAAAGAGGAGATGTTTTCTGTGAAGAGGGCTCATAGCTTGCATTAGATTCTCAACAGCATCTGGACATAACCTCTTCTGTCTCCACAACGTTACAAACTAGTGGAGAAAATGAGTTCATAGAGCTCTTGTTAACAGCACTGAGAGTGATGATGTGTATTTATTTCATCCTCCAATGCCTTATACAATGACTGAAAATAATTCTACACATTGATATGAAATGCAAAAAGAATAAATTATAAGGAAGGTTTGCCCCCAGTTTAACAACATTGATGCCTAAATAAATTGCCACTTTAGTATAATTGTTACCTGACAAGTTTCCCAGAGAAGACTGGGATACACAGCCAGAAATATGACCAAACTTTTCCTCACATGGAGGTCAGATGCTCTCTTCTCCTCGGGGATTATTCTAATTTGAAATCCCTAATTAAGAGAATAATCCCAATTTTGATCATGTGAATCTCAAGATTTGGACTTGCAAGCAAAGTTGAACTTAATGACATTTAAAACTCAATTTTCTTTATCTTGCCAAAGCACCTGCTGAAGCAGACTGCTGGACCGCAGTGATGTTGAAAGATTAAGACTCACGGTTCGATTTCATTATTAGAAGAATGAAAGCTATGGTTATTGCTGCTTGGTTTTTATGTTACATATATTCCTTACAAATAAGCAGGTCATAAGCTAAACAGATGAGTCACTTATCAGGGTCTGTTTATGCTCCCTTTCAAATCCAGAAAACACTGCTGTCTATTTATTTTTTTTTGCAGGAATCCTAAATCAACATGTCTTTACGACTCTTGAGCAATCCTTGGCAGGGTACAGGGCACTAAATCATGTTTTATTATTGCAAGATAGCAGAAGCTACAGGGTTATCTGAAACTTATCACTTCTCTTAGTAATGTTCCATTTGCAAGTCTATGATCTAGTAATTCTGATAAAATTTTAGAGTGAGGCGTTTTCCGGTAATAATCAATCAAGAAAATGGCTAGTCCTCCCTTACACCACACCCTCAACCTCCTCTTCCCTCCCACATTCCCCCACCCCCTCCAATTTTCATATTCAAAATTCTGCTTCCAGTCTTTTCTCTTAAAGGACAATCTGGTTGGATGCAAAAATGCTTGGCTTGCATGTTTTTTCCACTGGCATTTTGTAGTTGTTGGGCTTCTGTGATAAGGTATTAGGTGTGGTGGCGGCAAGGTCTGCTTAGCTTTCTTTCCTTTATAAATGAATTGACCTCATCTTGCTGCCCAAAGGATTCTTTCTTTAATTTTAATAATTTTATTAGTATGTATCTTAACATTGACGGTCCCAGGTTAATTTTACCTGTATTATGGTGTTCTTTTTTAATATGTACAATTTAAGTCCTTTGTTTTAATATCAAAGATGTTTTACCGAGTTTTATTTTTTCATATTTGTTCTATTCTACTGTTTCGGTGATCTTCTCCAGAAATGTCACAACAGGTGTGTGTTGTTTCCTTGGTTATCTTTTGTAGCTAGCTTTTTCTTTCTTTCTTTCTTTTATTTTTATTTTTATTTTTATTACTTTTGTGGCCCTTTGTTGGTGTGCTCCACTTCCATGCTCTGTGTTCTGTGTGTTCTATGGTACCTATTTTCTTGTGTGCTCCATGTATTAATTCAGAAATGATTTCCTCTCTCCCTTTTGTAGCTTCCCTGAGTTTTACTAGTAACTGTTTCACCTTCTCTTGTTCTCTGGTCCCATTTTCCCTAACTTCTCTACCTGCTTTGTGATCTTTGTAGCTGTACTTGCCTCATTAAATTTGTTTTAAATTTCCTGTTGGAATATTGATATCATTTTCATAGGGAGATTTTCTGCTTTGCCTTAATAGCTCATTGGTATGGATGGTGTGCTTATCTTTTTTTTTTTAACTCTTCTGATCCTTGCATTTTTATTTATTGATTTTTTAAAAAGATTTATTTATTTATTTTAGGGAGAGAGAGCACAAGGGGGGGCAGAGGGAGAGGGTGAGGGAGAGGGAATCCAAGCAGACTCCCCACTGAGCATGGAGCCTGCTGTGGGGCTTGAACTCATGACCCTGAGATCATGACCTGAGCTGAAATCAAGAGTTGGATGCTTAACCAACTGAGCCACCCAGACTCCCCACATTCCTGGCGTTTAAAAAAAAATATACTACTCTTTTAGGATAATTTTAGAGTTGCAGAAAAATAGTGAAGCTAGTGGAGAGAGTTCCTATCTATCCACCCTCCCAGTTTCCCCTATTATTAACATCTTACATTAGTGCAGTGCATGTCACAATTAATAAGACAATATTAACACACTACTGTTAACTAAAGTCTGTACATTCTTCGGATTTCCTCAGTTTTTATCTAAAGTCTTTTTTCTGTGCCTGTGTTCCATCCAGGATCCCACATTAGATTTCATTGTCATTCTTCTTGGGCTTCCCTTGACTGTGACAGTTTCTCAGACTTTTCTTGTTTTTGCTGACCTTGATGGTTTTGGACAGTACCGATCAGATATTTTGTTGACTGTCCCTCAATTGGGACTTGTCTGATATTTTTCTCATAATTAGACTGGGGTTATGGGTTTTCAGGAGGAAGACTAAAGAGGTACAAGTTTCCATCATATCACGTCAAGAGTATATACTATCAACATGCCTTATTGTTGATGTTGACCAGATCATTGGACTAAGGTAGTGTTTGCCAAGTTTCTCTTCTTCAAAGTTACACTCTTCACTCCCTTTACCTACTGTATTCTTTGGAAGGAAGACATTATGGGCAGCCCACCTTGAGGAGGGGGACATTATGCTTATCTGCTTGAAGGCAGAGTAGCTATATAAATTATTTGGAATTTTTCTCCATGGGAGATTTGTCTGTTCTCTTCCATCCATTTATTTATTCAGCCATTTATTTATATCAGTTTTTGGTGATTATAAATAAAGCTGCTACTTCATGTGCAGATTTTGTGTAGACATATGTTTTCAAATCAACATGATTGCTGGATCATATGGTAAAAGTATGTTTAGCTTGTAAGAATCTGCCAAACAGTTTCCAAAGAAGCTGGGCAATTCTCCTTTCCCAATAGCAATAAATGTGAATTCCATTGCACCAAATCCTCAACAGCAATTGTTATTATCAGGTTATTTTTGGATTTTAGCTATTCTTTTTTTTTTTTTTTTTAAGATTTTATTTATTTATTTGGCAGAGAGAGACAGCCAGTGAGAGAGGGAACACAAGCAGGGGGAGTGGGAGAGGAAGAAGCAGGCTCCCAGCAGATCAGGGAGCCTGATGCGGGGCTCAATCCCAGGACCCCGGGACCACACCCTGAGCCGAAGGTGGACGCTTAAGGACTGAGCCACCCAGGCGCCCCTGGATTTTAGCTATTCTAATAGCTATTTAGTGGCATGTCGTTTGAATTTGCAATTCCCTAATGATAAAGGATTTGAGTATCTTTTTATGTATTTATGCATTCTTTGCATATCTTTGATAAGATGTCTGTTCAGATCTTTTGTCCTTTTTTTAAAAAGATTTTATTTATTTGAGATATATATATATATACAGAGAGAGAGAGAGAGAGAGAGCATGAGCAGGGGGGAGGGAAAGAGGGAGAGGAAAAAGCAAACTCACCGCTGAGCAAGGAGCCCAATTCCTGCTTGATCCCAGGACTTTGAGATTATGACCTGAGCCGAAGGCAGATGCGTAACCGACTGAGCCAGCCAGGCACCCCTCTTTTGCTCTTTTTATGTATGTATGTATGTATGTATGTATGTATGTATGTATTTATTTATTTATTTATTTTT
>NC_048223.1:26002908-26113631 GCF_002007445.2 Ailuropoda melanoleuca
GGGAGTGGGAGAGGAAGAAGCAGGCTCCCAGTGGATCAGGAGCCTGATGCGGGGCTCAATCCCAGGACCCCGGGACCACACCCTGAGCCGAAGGTGGACGCTTAAGGACTGAGCCACCCAGGCGCCCCTGGATTTTAGCTATTCTAATAGCTATTTAGTGGCATGTCGTTTGAATTTGCAATTCCCTAATGATAAAGGATTTGAGTATCTTTTTATGTATNCTTGTATATATTAGACACAAGTCCTTGATCAGATATGTGTTTTGCATATTTTCTTCATGCTTATGGCAGTGTTTTTCACAGAATGATAGAAGGTCCAACTTATCTTTTTTTTTTCTTTCCTGGATCATGCTTTTGGTATTTGATCTAAAAAATCATTAACAAACCCAAGGTTACTTGTTTTTCCTCCTATGTTGTCTTCTAGGTGTTTTATAGCTTTGTATTTTACAGGTATGTTTATGATTCATTTTGAATTAATTTTTGTGAAAGGTGTGAAGTCTAAGTTCTCTTTTAAATTTAGAAAATTTTTGCATACAGACATCACTATTGCTTTAAAGCCTATTCTTTCTCTATTCAATTGCTTTTTCTCCTTTACCAACTATCAGTTGGCGACATCTGTGTGAGTCTATTTCCAGGCTCTAGATTCTGTTCCTCTGATGTATGTGTATCCTTTTTTACTGGCATGTCTCCAGCTTGTTTACTTTAGCTTTGTCATTGGTCTTGAAATCACATAATGAGGATCCCGAGTTTGTTTTTCTTCTTCAGGATTATCTTGGCCATTCTAGGACTTTTACATTTCCACGTAAACATTCTGTTTGGCTTGTCGATATCTACAAAAAATCTTGCTGTAAATCAAGTTGGGAATAATGGACATCTTAACAATGTTGTGTCTTCCACCCATGATCATGGACTACACATCCATTAATTTAGCTCTTCCACTTCCTCCATCAAAGTTTTATAGTTTTCAGCATATAAATCTTAATATATTTTGTTAGATTTATACCTAATTATTTCATATTTTGGTACTACTTAAGTGGTATTTTCTTAATATCAAATTCCAATTGTTCATTACTGGTATATAGGAAAGAGTTGACTTCTGTGTATTAGCCTTGTATCCTGTGACCTTGCTATACTTACTCATCAGATGCATGAAAGTATTTTTTTTTTATGTTTTCTGGGGAAATTTTCTGCATACACAATCATGTTATCTGAGAACAAAAACATATATTTCNCCAATTGTTCATTACTGGTATATAGGAAAGAGTTGACTTCTGCGTATTAGCCTTGTATCCTGTGACCTTGCTATACTTACTCATCAGATGCACGAAAGTATTTTTTTTATGTTTTCTGGGGAAATTTTCTGCATACACAATCATGTTATCTGAGAACAAAAACATATATTCGTCAAAGTTTTATAGTTTTCAGCATATAAATATTAATATATTTTGTTAGATTTATACCTAATTATTTCATATTTTGGTACTACTTAAGTGGTATTTTCTTAATATCAAATTGCAATTGTTCATTACTGGTATATAGGAAAGAGTTGACTTCTGTGTATTAGCCTTGTATCCTGTGACCTTGCTATACTTACTCATCAGATGCATGAAAGTATTTTTTTTTTATGTTTTCTGGGGAAATTTTCTGCATACACAATCATGTTATCTGAGAACAAAAACATATATTTCTTCCTTCCCAATCTTTATATCTTTATTTCTTTTTATTGTCTTATTGTAGTTAGGACTTCGAGTATGATGTTGAATAGAAGTTGTGAGAGAGGACAACTTTTCCTTTTTCCCAGTTGTAGGGGGAAACCATTCAGTTTCTCACTAAGTGTGAAGTTAGCTGGGTTTTTGATAGATGTTCTTTATCATATTAGATTGAGAAAGTTCTCCTATTCCTAGTTTGATGAGAATTTATTATTATTTTTTATTATTAACATGTAATGTATTATTTGTTTCAGGGGTGCAGGTCTGTGATTCATCAGTCTTACACAACACAAAGCGCTCACCACAACACTTACCCTCCCCAATGAGTGCTAGATTTTCTCAAATGCCTTTCAACATCGTTGATGAAATTGTATTACTTTTCTTCTTTAGACTGTTGATTATTACATCTTCTTGGAGAATTGATCCTTTTCTCATTGTGTAATGCTCCTCTTTATCCATGAAAATTTTTCTTGTTCCGAAGTCTACTTTGTCTGAAATTAATACAGCCACTCCAAATTTTGATTAGTGTTATCATGTATATCTTTTTCTATCTCTTTACTTTAACCTGTGTGAGTCTTTATATTTAAGTGAGTTTCTCAGACAAAATATAGTTGGATCTATTTGTTGCCCTTGTTCTTTATTTCTCCACACCCCTGCCCCCTTCCCTGCCTTTCCTGGTTTGAATTGAGCTAAAATTTTTATATGATTTAATGTTATATTCTCTCCTACCTTATCAATTATACTTCTTTAAATTTTTCAATGATTGTCCTAGATATAAAATATATTTACAATGAGTTTAAGTCTACTTTCAAATAAAACTATACCACTTCTTGAGTAGAGGAGGGATCTTGTAACAAATATTCCTAATTCCTCCCTGTCATACCTTATAAATTTATTTTCTTTCATTTCACTCAATATGTCGTTCATTCATTCACTATGTTGTTACTATTATTACTTTGAACAACCATTTATTATATCAATTAACAAGAAGAAAAACAACATTTTTTTCCTTCATTCATGATTTTTACCTTCATCTATTTGTTCTCTGATGATTTGTCTTCTTATATAGAGATCTGAGTGTCTGACCAATATCATTTTCCTTCTCTCTGCAGAACTTTTTAAAATATTTCTCTTAGAGCAAGTCGGTTTTTATTTATCTGAGAGAGTCTTTATTTCTCTTTCCCTTTTTTTAAGTTTATTTATTTATTTTTTAGTAATCTCTACACCCAACATGGGGCTCAAACTCACAACCCTGAGATCAAGAGTTTCATGCTGCCGGTCAGGAACCCCTCTCCTTCTCTTTCACTGCTTATAGAATTCTAAGTTGGTGGATTTTTCTTTCATCACTAAATATTCCACTCTCTTCTTGTTTGCATGGTTTCTGATGAGTGGTCTGTTATGCTTATACTTTTCTTCCATAGTTAAAATGTTTCATTTACTTGGCTTTCTTTCAAGGTTTTCTCTCTCTTATTCTCTCTCTCTCGTTTTTACTTTGAATATGATATATATATATATAGGTATAAATATTTTGGTATTTATCCTCTCTGGTAGTCTCTGAGTTTCCTGAATCTGTGGTTTGGCATCTGTCATTAATTTTGGAAACTTTTCATTCATTATTCCTCCAAACATTTCTTTTGTTCATGTCTCACTTCTTCTGGTAGTCCAATCACAATTATGTTATAACTTTGCAAATTTTCCCACAGTGCTTAGATGTTTGGGGCTTTCTTTCTTTCTTTCCATTCTTTTTTCTTCTTTGCATTTCAGTTTGAGAAGTTTCTAGTGACCTATCTTCAAGGTTACTAATTGTTTTCTTTGCCAGACCCAATCTACTGATGTGCCCATCAAAGACAATCTGCATTCCTTATTTCTGTCATGGAGCTTTTGCTTTCTAGCATTTCCTTTTGACTCTTTCTTAGCATTTCCATCTCTGTGATTATATTATCTATCTGATCTTGCATATTGTCTACTTTTTCCAGTTAGAGTCCATAATATATTAATCATATTTATTTTAAATTCTCTGATAATTCTAAAATCATGACATATCTAAGTCCTGTTCTGACACTTGCTTAGTCTCTTTAGACTGTTTCTTCTTGCCTTTTAGCATATTTGTCATTTTTTGTTGAAAGCCAGACATAATGTATTAGTGGGAACAGAAGTAAGTTGATTTTTAGTGGGTAGTTTTATATTAACCTGGTGAGGACCTGAGTTATTTTCATGTCTACTGTAGTTGTACCCGCCAAAGGAATCAAATTCTTCTAGTGTCCTTGTTTTTGTTTCCCTGTTGTCTTTGGGTTTCTCTAAGAATTCCTCCTTGGAGTGCATCTTGTAGCTGTTTTAGTTGTAATCCATACTGGTATCTTGTTGGTATTGTGGTAAGTTGTGGGTGAAGAGGAGCATTCTATAATCTTATGATTATATATCATTCTTTTAGTGAGCCAGTGTCCATTGACTTTGGCCTTCTCAACTGTTTTTTAGCTCCCCAATCCCCCATATCCCTCTTACTCATTTAGTTAACATACAGTTAAACTAGAAGGGAATGGATTCAAAGGACACCCTTCCCCAGTGTGAGATAAAGATCTGGTAATGTATTTTCCCCTGGAGAATAGGCCTTTGTCATGGAGAATGCTTTGGTATATTTCACAATGATTACTCCCCCCCTTCCTCTTTCCTTTTTCCAGAGTCATGAGAGGTTCCTTCTTGGATCTTTACTTCACTTCTTGGATTTTCAAGTAGGAACTTGATGGAGTTCCTGGAGGCCAAACTTACAAAAGGGCAAAGGTCTCCCAAGACTGAGGGTCCCCAAGACTTTCTCGTTCTCAAACTAGCTTCAAGCTACTCAGCCTCCAGCTATTCATCAAAATTATTATTTATGTATTCCTACCAGATTTTTGGCTCTAGCAGCTTCTGCTCTGGGTAAGAAGATCTTACCTATGATTCTCTAGGTTCACCCATCTCCTCAGATTTCTTGGTGGTAGTTTGCCTGCAATCTCAGTTCTCTGGTAGATCCAATATAAGTCATAGATTTTCAGTTTGTTCGGCTTTTTTCTTGTAAAGACAGAGTGATGATTTTTGAGCTTTTATGTGTCAGAACTGAAACTGAAAGTCTGTTTATCCTTTTTGTTATTACCAAATTTAAATGACTCAAATTGTCCTAGATTAGCTATTATGCAGAAGGTATGTCAACATGTGGAGTGTGGGGATAGGCAGTGGGGAATGTGAGTTTCCAAGATTTCTCTGCTTGCTCCTTTGTTGCTACCATGATGGACCATTTCTTGATAATAGGGTTCTCTGTGTAGTCTAACTTCCTCTGACTCTCAGAGCCTAACTGGATTCCAGAATCCTCTGCCATTAACCCTGAACTTCCTAGGATCCCCCACTGGCTGCTGATACCAGGAGACATAGTCTGTCTTCTAAGACATTCCTCTTCTTTTTCAAGAGGAGGATTTTTTTGAGATTTGCCTCTTCTGTGTTCCTGTCATAATTTTCATGCCTTTCTCCACCTTCTCCAGCAATTATTCCCTGATATATTTAATTTCTGTTCAAATTGGTTTTACTCAGGGTGAGATATTTGTTGATTTTTAACATATGATACCCAAAGCCTTCCTCTATACTCCCGGTTCTTCCCCACTACATTCTGGCAGCTTCCTGCACAGGACTTGCTGATCTCAGTTTCTTTTGGCCACATTTACACATAATTTGAAGTTTGTGGATTTTTCTCTGTCTTCTACTTTTACCAAAGATGTATTTCATGGCTTTATTTTTGTTCTCCTTTTTGCTCTATTTGGTTTCCAGGAGAAGTGGGAAGATTCAAAACTGAACAGTCACCATGTTCCTAACCTCTGTTCCAAAATTGGAAATAAAAAAAATTAAGAAAGAACAGGAAAGTGAATGCCAGGGTCACTGTGTTGCCTGATGTGGAGTACAAAGTAAATAGTGCCCTCTGGAGTGGCCTAATGCAACAGCCTTTATAAATACACAACTTTCTGCCAATCGACCTTATTCTTGTTATCTAAAAATAGTGTTTTCCTTTTCTTCTTGATGTGATATGTTCCTAGGTGGGCTTTTGATAAGGAAACAAGTAGTGCTGTGAATGTAAAGTAATTTGCTCTTGCTTAGAAGATTCAGGCTGTGAGAATTTGACTTTGATGAGATAATACAGGAAAGAAAGGCAATTAAACTGTTTTTCGCTTTGTCAGTCCATCTTTGAACCATGAGTATAAAAACAAATGATTGTAAATGATTTTAAAGGTCCTTTCATCCACCTAAACATACATTCCCATGGAGGAATTTTCTTTTTTAATCTACATAAGTACTCCAATAAAGTTTTTAGGAGAGAAGTGTTTCTTCAGTAGTTTATGCCAGTTTCCTTCCTCAAGACAGAAAATCTTAAAATAAAAATATCTTCAGTCTATGAAATTACATATGGTTTTCACATTTCCTCTGAGTAATTACTTAGATGGTAATAAAAAAATATTTTAAATACATTTGCATTTAAGCATATAATTAACTGTGTCCATGTAATTTATGTTTAAAAGAAATCTGGCAACTTACTGAGGAAGCTAAAAGAAATATCAAAATCTGTTCTTCTCAATAAAAACGATTTTATTGAGTTTTTATAAGAACGTGTGTTGGAGAAGAAGTGGAATTTATGTGGTGCCAGTCATATTTTATTGCAAAATTAGAGATAAATAACAATTTTCAATGTCTCATAAAACCAGCTTACTCTAACCCACACAGTTCTATTTAACCATAGTGCATTAGCCTTGAAGAGAAAAATTGCTTAAAGAGACTTCCAGAGTCTTCTCACACTTGGAGGACTTAACACACCCTTTCTAGTCCTAAGAAGTACAGCCTGGCTAGTGACTTGCAACCAGAAACAAAATGTTGAAGACCCCAGACTCTGGTGAAGAAGCTGGATTAGGATAAGTAATGTTTGTCAGTCATTTACCTAGAAAGTAGGTAATACCAGACTTACTTAGAAAGGAAGCAAGGATCCAGAAAACACAGAGAAGATTCCAAGAAGCTTTGCGGTGGCCATCCTGGAAATGAATGAGGAATAGGGGTGGAGACAAGGGCATAAAAAGCCTATGTGCTTCTTAGGTCTGTGCAGATGGCTTAGCCCATAGGGGAATGGAGAGGATTTCAGTTATAGAAACAAATTATTAAGAAAAAATAAAAGGTCAAGATTTCTTTCCAACCCCAAAACTAGATAAAGATTTCTCTAGATTTGGGAAACAGGAAGTAATGAAATAGAGGGTCTTTACACCCAACATCCTGGGCAGAAATATGAACAAGGATGTGAGTCCAGAGAGGAAGTAGCCTCTCAGAGAGGCCACATGCTTGGCTGAAAGCTCTGCTGCTACCTCTTGAAAATCTTAGTGATTTTATCTTTGAATTTGTGTTTTGTAAGTGAAATCTGATGGGTAAAGGGAGCATGCACACGAGCAGAGGACCATTTTGCAATGCTGCCTGAGCTCAGCATTGCAGTGAATTCAAAGTGAGTAAGCGTGTTACTGAGTGATCAGGGACACTGATGGCCCTAGGAGTCCATGCTCTGCATCAGAACCAGAACTCAGTTCAAATACAGAAAGAAGGCAATTATACTCTAAGAAACAGGAATGATCTCAAGCAAGAAACCTGACATATTCTTTCTTACTTGTAAACTTTCCTATATTAGCCAACCACCTATGCTGAGAATGATGATGTAGAAGGAAAGGAAATGACCAGGAAACCCATAGTTCCTTTTCCTGTCAATCCTTCCTTACTCACCAGGAACCTGAAGGTACATGTGTTGGTAGAATGTGCGTATATCAAGAAGTGAAAGAAAAATAATAGTGCAGTTTTATGCCAAGTTTCCCTGTTCTGGCAAAAACAAAACAAACAAACAAATATATATATGCTCTAGATACAAATGATGTGTGTCATTTAGGGATTGTGCATATGTGTTAAATGCTCCTATATTTGCAGTTAAGACTGGCATTGCATGCTGTAAAGAGGAACAGTGAAATACATGGTAATTATTTAATATTTTAATTTTTCTTTACTTTGGCATTAAATAGCAACTAAAATACACTATGACAAGGTGAGAGAGAGCAGAAAAAAGGAAAAAGATTTGTATTTTGAACCTTTAATGATATTCTTTTCCTGCTTTTCCTAGAAGTCATGTAGCTGCCTCTGGAAGTTGTAGAATAGTTATCTTTGTGGATTCTTCCAGATTCTGACCTCTGAGGCAATAGAGGGACATACAGGGCTGAAGGGGCATATAGATAGAAAGGGCCCTTGGCCAGCAGCCACATGTGGATGGATGATGGAAAACAAGGTGGTCTCTCTCCCAACTTCTTAGCATTATGACAGATGCCCAGGATTTTGACATATGCCTATATGGAAGGGGAAGATTCCTTGATAAAACTGAATTTACAATACTATATACATTTCCTATTTCTTCTATAACAAATTCCCATACACTTAAAATAACACAAATACAATGACCCCTGAACAGTGTGAGGGTTAGGGGCACTGATCCCCCCTCCCCCCCACACACAGTTGAAAATCCCATGTAACTTTTGACTTTTCAAAACTTAACTACTAATAGCCTACTGTTGACCAGAAGTCTTACCAGTAACACACTCAATTAACACATATTTTGTACGTTATATGTATTATATACTGTGTTCCTAGAGTAATGTTAAGAAAAATCATAAGGAAAAGAAAACACATTTATAGTATTTACTGTATTTATTGAAAAGATCCATATTTAAATGGACCCATGTAATTCAAGCCCATGTTGTTCAAGGGTCAACTGCATATTGTCATATAGTTGTAGAGGTCGAAAGTTTAAAATGGGCCTGCAGGGTCACCTGGCTGTCTCAGTCCGTGGAGCGTGCGACTCTTGATCTTGGAATCAAGTTTGGGCCCCACATTGATTGTAGAGATTACCTAAAAATAAAATCTTTAAAAAATAAAATAAAAAAAATGGGTCTGCAGAATTATGTTCCTTCAGAGGCTCTGGAGGAGAATCTTGCCTTTTCCAGCTTCTAGAGACCACCTACATGACTTGGCTCCAAGTGCTTTTCTCTATCATTAAAGCTATGTAGCATCTTTTCTCTCTTGCCATCGTCACATTACTTCTCACAGTCTGAATACTGCCACACCTCCCATCCAGTGGGTGGAATGTTCAACATACAAATTAAGCTTAGCTCTAACAAAATAAAACTACTTTGTAAACTTGTGGGCTGAGACTCATACCCCCTACATTTAAGTTCAAACTGGGCAAAGGAAGAAAATAAAACAATCAACCATTAACACTTCTATCAATGCTGGTGGCAAAAAGGAAGTTTGCATTTAATAGCAGAGGATTTCTCTCCCAGGGTATTATTGTTAAAAACGAGGGCCAGGAGTACAAAGTGCACTTTTATTTATTTATTTTTTTTTAAAGATTTTATTTATTTATTTGACAGGGACAGCCAGCAGAGAGGGAACACAAGCAGGGGGAGTGGGAGAGGAAGAAGCAGGCTCCTAGCGGAGGAGCCTGATGTGGGGCTCGATCCCAGAACGCTGGGATCACGCCCTGAGCCGAAGGCAGATGCTTAACGACTGCACCACCCAGGTGCCCCCAAAGTGCACTTAAAAAAAACACATTTCTTGGGGCACCTGGGTGATGGAGTTGGTTAAGCGTCGGACTTTTGGTGTTGGCTCAGGTTGTGATCTCAGGGTCATGGTCTCAATATCGTGAGATGGAGCCCTTTGTCAGGCTCTGCACTCAGAGCGGAGTCTGCTAAAGACTTGCTCTGCCCCTCCCCACCCAAAAGAAATAAATAAAAAATCCACACATTTCTTAAAAATATAATTTATCCTCATATCATCAATGTTAGTTTTTCTGTAGTCAAAACAATCACTATCATTTTTATTTTCTACAATTATTGATTCATTTTAACTATGTTGTATAAAGTCTAATAATGTCAATATCATTTCTACTACAAATTCTGTAGATACAGTTATTTAGATATAGTTAGATATAGATAGATATAGATGAAGACAGAGAGAGAGGTCCAAACAACATTTCCGCAATCATGCCAGGATATTGGACTATACTCCTATGGTACATGATTTCCTCTTTAGAAAGAATTGCTTTACTATTCTGCATTACGCTGGTTAATACTCAGCACTGAGAGTGGTGATGGCCATAGAAAGGACTCATAAGTGTTTGCATAGTTGGACTAAAGTGAATTTTATGCTAATGGAGAAAGAATCATCAAAATAACCAACTGGGAAAAAAAATTCAATTACCCTTTAGTTCATTTATTATGCTGTCAAATATACTGTTGGCTCTCAGTTACCACCATACAGGATGAAAAGGCACCAATATTAAGGAAAAAGCAGTAATACCCTTTGTCCTAAAAGATTAGAGAGTTTATTATGTCCATACACCTTAGAAATTTATCTTAGTTTCATATGCTATAACAAAGTACCATAGACAGTGTGGCTTATAAAAAAACAGAACTTTGTTTCTCATTGTTCTGGAGCCTGGAAATCCATTATCGGAGTGCCAGCATGGTTGGGTTCTTGGGGAAGGCCCTTCTCCTGGTTTGTGAGTGGCAATCTTCTTACTGTGTCCTTACCTGGCAGAAAGAGGACAAGAGAGTTCTCCAGGATCCCTTTAATAAGGGCACTAATTCTATTCATGAAGCTTCCATCCTCATATCTGAATTTCCTCCTGGAGGCCCCACATCCTAATACTATCATACTGGGGATAGGAACATGAATTTTGGGGGAACAAACATTCTGTCCATTGCAAAATCCATACTCAATCAGAGGCACCATTATTGCATATGAATGGTATTGTAGACAGTGTGGGACTGATTGGAGACAACTTCCTCCAACTATTTTTTTTAAGATTTTATTTATTTATTTGACAGAGAGAGACAGCCAGCAAGAGAGGGAACACAAGCAGGGAGGGTGGGGAGAGGAAGAAGCAGGCTCCTAGCAGAGGAGCCTGATGTGGGACTCGATCCCAGAACATTGGGATCACGCCCTGAGCTGAAGGCAGACACTTAACGACTGCGCCACCCAGGCCCCCCCCAACTATTTTTCTATTACCAGACTGTGTTCATGTTTTGTTCACGTATCTGTTTTCCACTGTTCTTTAGGACAAAGTTCAATGTAGATACAAATTATTTGAGGATATAGCTAACATGTAGACTCTGATTCAGCAAGTATGTGGAAGGACCTGAGAATCTGCATTTCTAACAAGCTCCCAGTTGATGTTTGCTCTGCTCCTCTGTGAACTGGGCTTTGGGGATGGTGACCTCATTTCCAGCTCCAAGAGGTGGATCCTGAGTATCCAACACCAAACATGGTAACTCCAGTCTCTTCCCAGTGAGGATTAGAAATGCAAGTGTGACCCAGTTGAAGCCAATACGATGCAAAGGTCATCCTGCGAGATATTTACTCTTCTTTTTTTTTTTTAAGATTTTATTTATTTATTTGACAGACAGAGACAGCCATCGAGAGAGGGAACACAAGCAGGGGGAGTGGGAGAGGAAGAAGCAGGCTCCCAGCAGAGGAGCCTGATGTGGGGCTCGATCCCAGGACTCTGGGATCACGCCCTGAGCCAAAGGCAGACGCTTAAGGACTGCACCACCCAGGCGCCCCGAGATATTTACTCTTCTAAGTAAGCAATAAAGAGACAGTCTCTCCTTCCTCTTTACCTGCTGAGTCTGCTTGCAAGTCCTAGAGCTTCTCTGGCCATCTTGGGACCCTACGGTAAAGCAGCCTGGGTCCATAGCTGCTTCTACAAGGAGGGCATAGTGGAATTAGAAGCTCTCATTGGAGTAAATGTTGGCTATAAAAAAATCATGTATGATAAAATGCATACTTTTTTTTGTAAAGGAGATTTACATTCTGATGACAAAACAATGCATTGCCAACTTCAGAATCTTGCAGCAACTGGAAAACATTTATGTAACTTTATGCTTCAGGATTTCTTTCAGTTTATGTTAAAAAATACACTACATATGTAAAACACATAGTTTGAAAATGTCCAAACTAGAGAAAAAACTCCTAAAAGTGACCCATGCCATTAAAACATTAAAAATTTGATTGCTCTAAGATATAATGAGAAAAGTATGGTTGATTCTTTTTTTTTTTTTTAAGACTTTACTTATTTATTTTGACAGAGACCTCGAGAGAAGGAACACAAGCAGGGGAGTGTGAGAGGGAGAAGCAGGCTTCCTGCTGAGCTCGGTCCCAGGACCCTGGGATCATGACCTGAGCCAAAGGCAGATGCTTAATGGTTGAACCACCCAGGTGCCCCACTATGGTTGATTCTTATTTAAGGAAGTGAAAGGCCAGTGAGTGAAGGGTGGATCCAGCTGATAATTTAAGGGGTTGTACCTGGTGGGATGGGAGTGAGGGTAAGATGTATTCTTATTCACCATTGTAACAAGGCATGCTCCATTCTGCTAACATGAGTGCTTGTGATTGTTTTAAAATAATGTTATTTGTCAAGTAACTGTCATTTGTCATCATCGCTGGGGGTAAATCCAGGAGATGCTGGTAAAAAAAAAATCAGCTTTGGAAAGAAATAACTGGCTACCTCTCTCTGAACTTGAACTGCTCAAATGGCTCACCCCTATCTCCTGGTCTCCCTATCAACTCTCCCTCCCTGGGTCCTTCCATTGGCAGATTTGGTGCCATGTTTCTCAATTCCAGGTGCATATTGGAATTCCCTACAACATATAAAAATACTGATGCATGGGCTTTCTCCCAGAGATTCTGGTTAGATAGACTTGGTGGGCATGGGTCTTATTTACTTTTTATAATTTTTAATTTTGATATAATTTCAGACTTGCACAAGAGTTGTTTAAAGAATTCCCAGGTACACTTACCCAAATACGTCCCCCACCTCCCCTTTCTCCCTCCCTCTGTGTGTGTGTGTGTGTGTGTGTGTGTGTGTGTGTGTATGTATATATATATATTTATATATGTAATTATTCTGAACCTCCTTAAGGGCAAGTTGAAGACATGCTGCTCTTTTATCCCTAAATACATCTGTGTGTATTTCCCAAACACAAGGAATTCCCACATATAACCATATAAAAATTATTAAATATCGGAAAGTTACAATACTGGTATTTAATCTGTAGACCTTATTGAGATGTTGTCAGTTGTTCCAATAATACCCTGCACAGCAAAAGAAAAGCTGCCAACAGAAGTTTTTTTTTTTTTTTTTTTAACAGCTCCCAGGTGATCACAGTGTGCTGCTGAGAATTGGAAAACAAGGATGCTTTCAGCAGAAGCTGGGAGCAGAAGGAAAAGGCAGGAGGTTACAAATCTTTCTGGAGGATTCCTGGTACTCAGGGAGCAGGTATTTGCAGAACAGCCTGTGAGAGACAGTGGGGAGAGTAGAGCCTGGGAGGGGTTAGGCCAAACCACACCAGGGCCCCGGTGTGGGAACTCCAGCCTTGGATTTGGGGTGAGGCATGGTGACCCGGAACTTCACTGCGGACCCTTTCTCCCAACTCCCTTCCGAAGGTGTGGAAGAGGGATTTTGAAAGTGTTGAAATCTTGGGTTTCTCCCCACGAGTACCCTACAGCACCCAGGATGGAAGCCAGTGGGCTCTTACAAGCATAGCAGCTGCTCTCCGCAGTTGTCCAGAATGAAGGTGGCTCCACGGGAGGCGGGGGCGCAGGGTGCAGGGGTGTGACAGGGAGATGTGTACCTGGCAGAGAGCGAGGAGAACTGCTTCCCCAGCAGGAATGGCCATCCTTTGTGCCTGATCTGCCTTCTAGGGGCTGTGCAGGGGGGTAGGGGTCTGCAGTCCCAAAAGCCCCTGGGGAGGGGGTGTGAGAAAGCCTGGGGAAGGAGGAGGGAGCCTGACCACCATGGCTTGTTTCTGGCAGAGCCACAAGTGAGGGAATAGCAGGGGACCTACACCATGGTGGAATGCTCTAGGAGTGTTTGGTAAGCAATAGAGTGACAGTTCAAGTGGGTGAGGAAGAGATAAAAGCAGTAATTGTTAACCTGTAAGTATTCGGTACAAGATGGCAGGTGTCTTTTCTCTTTGTTTTGGTTATCTATTACTAAGTAACAACCCCTCAAGTTTGGGCTTGAAATGACCATTTTGTTGTTTCTCATTTATTTATTTTTAAATTTTTTATTTTTTATTGAAGTATAGTTGACATACAATAATATATTACTTTCAGGTATACAACATACTGCTTTGACAATTACGTACATTACAAAATGCTCACCACAGTTAAGGGTAGTTACCCTCAGTTACCCTACAAGTTATTACAATATTATTAACTATTAAAATTATCAAGTTTGTATCATTTATTAGTTATTGTCATGTGTCGTCACTGCTGGGGGCAAATCCCAGAGATTCCAGCAGAAAGTCAGCTTTGATAACTGACTACCTCTCTCTGAATTGAACTGCACAATTGGTTCAATGTTATCTCCTGACCTTCTTATTGTCAATTCTCCTTATCGTCCATTCTGTCCTGTGTGTTGTCTGGGGCTTAGATGAATAGATTTTTATTTTGTTTATTTTGATGGTCTTCTGGGCAACTGCAGTTGGATGGTGGCCAGTACTGGAATATCCAAGATGGCTTCATTCACTGGTCCTAGTGGGGATGAATGAAAGGCCAGGAAGTGGGACAGCCACTATGACTCTGTTTGTGATCTCAGGCCTCTCTCTCTATGTGTCCTCTCCTAATGATGTATCCACATGTATATGGACTTTTTGCATGGTAGCTCAGGGTTCGCAAACTGCAGTATTGGAAGCTGCCAACCCTTTGGGCTAAGCCAGAGTCCAATTCAGCATCACTTCTGACACATCTTGTTAAGTCAAGTGAGTCACAGGGTCAGCCTCATTCATGCAAGAAAGAATTACCCAATGGACTGAATATCAGCAAACATGGTTCCTCTGGGGACCATCTTTGGAGACTAGTTACTGGTTTATTCAGGGGCCACTGATGATGTTCCAGCCAGATGCCACAAAAACGACTTTTATTGGCAGTAAGTTAGAGCAAATGCTTTTGGCCATCACCCTAATATGTAGCCGGACCTCAGCAGGTAATTGTCCTTCCATGGGTACTGCATCCTCACCCTGGATTCTCAGTGTTTGCAGCTATTTCTATGTCCTGAAGGCACCGACTGAACAGGGGGAGCTACGTGAACCAGGGCAGTTTGCATTTAGGAGGAAGGCTGTGCCGGCCTGTTTGATGCTGCTGCAGGGACTTTTCCAAAGCCCCAGTGCGTTGTAACACACCTCTGGATGGCCCGGCCTCTGGGGTTGGCTAGTGAGCTAGCTAGTGGTCCTTAGAATGTCTGAAGTGGAATAGCCTTACCACAATGGTAAATGATTTAAAGAACATAGAATTAATATATTTGTTTGCATACTTGATTTTGTGGTTTGAAACTGGCTACATTTTTTCTTTGTTTTCATAGAGGAGAAACAAACAAGAATCGTAGATGCCTTGAAGGCCGCATTGTTGGGCTGTCATCTTCCACAGTTAGCAAGCCTTGTTGCACAACTTGCTAACTACCTACTCCACGTTACCTAGTAGGTTTATTTGGAGGAAAATAAAGTATAATTAAATGTGATCCGAATAGTTTACCAATAACTTGCCGATATATACCAAGAAAAATAACACTGGTATTGATCTTAGCTTTTTACAGATGATTAAAAATTTTAAACTGACAGTCAACTAAGCTTGCGTAAGGCATTTATGGCTGACATCATCTATTCTTTTTTTTTTCTTTTTCTTTTTCTATTTTTTGTTTATTTATTTTTTTTGTGACATCATCTATTCTTTTTTCCCCTCTCCATAAACAGTCGTTTATATATTAAGGTATCAACACTTCAAGTCACGTTTTAAGGCTTTCATTATCTTTATACACAGTCCCTATGTCATGCTCTAATTATTTAAGTTCAGGATCTACTAAGTAACCTTAATGTTCAGGATTTGGGGGAGGGGCCAACATTTCAGCTTTCATCAGGTTTCCGAACACAATTCAAATAGCCATGCTTGTTCCAGTTGAGTTGCTTTGTGAAACTACCGTGTGAAAAATTTAAAAGGTCAGAGTTTTCCATTTGGGAATTCTCACTGCTGGTCATCTGTCTTGAGGTGGGATCTGTGGAATCAGGAAGGGAAGAAGCTGCAGAAGCAGGCCTGTCCCTCTGCCTCCCACAGACACCTACCTGAAGGCATTGCCAATCCATGCTGCTGCCATTTCTAAGTAATCCGGTGCTATTGCTTTTGTTGGTAAATTATCTTCTAACAGTAACCTCTTCTGGCTTCTCAGTTCCAGCTGCTGAAGAATGATGGACTTTACTATCTTGGACGTCTCTGTGTAGAATAAATGGGGCTCTTTTCTTTCCCCTGGGAAACTAAGTCGTATTGGTCTGTTCTCAGTAATAAACAGTATTATGAGTCTTGTAACATAGAAAGTACATAAAACCTGCTTTGGTTGATGGATTTTATATCTCCAAAGAGGGTTCAACAGTGTATTTAAAGCTCTTATTATGCTGCTTGAATTCTATGTTGCATTTTATAGTTTAAAAAATGACATAGTACAAAAATAGAAAAGACAAGATGATTTCAGTTTCCCAGGGTCAATCAGAAATACACAAATCAGAGAGGGAAAGAAAATCACATTTAAATATATAATCTACCAAGTGAGATTTTTTTACCTTTATTTCAAACTTCATGTAAGTGGTTAAATTATAATTCTACTAGGCAGATATACATGATATAATTTTGTAAGTAAAAGATAAAATGAACTTGAGAGATTTGTATAAAACAAATTTGTAAAGTAAGGAATATGGGTTAATTAACTTGCCGTGTGAATAAAATATGTGGCTTCCTTTAGAAAGTAGGGAGTTCATGTAATTTGCAAATTGCTCCCATAATGAGTCCATTTACAACGAATATAAATTGCTACTCAATTTTCATAATGAACGAATGAGGTTTTAATGAATCACACTTTAACATTCTATGGAAAAATGGACAATATAGAGCTGAAATATTATGATATAATTAGACTGAAATATTCTTTATGAAAACTTAAAGGTTTTAACTTGAAGATATTTTAAAATTCTATTTTTATTATCCTTTAAAATATGCCTTTCATCAAATTGGTTTGAAGGTTGGTTAATCATCATGTAAAAGTAAATTACTGTCCAGTGAATAAAGCAAGTACATATTTGATGGTGTTGCAAATTATAAGAAAAAAATAGACGGTTTTAATCACAGAGCAGGATAAAGCAATTTCTGTAGACAATAGCAAAAGTTTAGTATCACAGTCATCTTATGTTTTATGTAATACAATTCATCCATCCATTAAACAAGTATTTATTGATTGTTTACTGTGTGCCACCCGTAGACTAGGTCCTGTGCTTACAGAATTGAATTTGAGGAGTTAGAGGCCAGTTTGTCAGGTGATCTTCAGGGCATTCCCGTGACTTAGGGAAGTTAGGTGTGTAGCATGATATCCTAGTGAGGGTTAAATTTGTGCTTGTTTTATTTAACTCTGTAGAGAGTACCAGGAAGTTTTCTCCTTCAGAAGAGAGTGAGATTCACCTAGGAGGGACTGAGGATGATTTTTTTTTTTTAAATTTGAAAGAGAGTGTAAGAGAGAGAGAGCAAGAGCAAGGGGAGGGGCAGAGGGAGAAGGAGAAGCAGACCCTCTACTGAGCGGGGACCCCAATGGGGGCTCAATTCCAGGACCCTGAGATCATGCCCTTTGAGGATAATTTTTTACCTCATTCTCCAAGCCCCTCTAGTCTCATCTGTACTCAGTCCTCCAGAAGCATAAGGCATTTGGAACAAGGGGGTAGCTTTATTGTCTGGAAATGCACTGTAACGATACATTTTTTTTCTTTTTATGATTCTAGAAGAAGTTTCTAGATACTAGAGAGATAGTGGTTAGAGAGGGTGGCATGGTCTTTGGATCCTTCAAGTTACGTAACCTAAGTCCTCATCTTATGGGGTAGTGTGTGCTCTCAAGGGAGGACTGCTATACACAGGTCTTAGGCCATTGTCCCACATAGAGGTCACAATCTTCTTGTGGCCCATTGGTTCTCAACTGGGGGTGATTTTGCCCCCAGAGGACACTTGACAGTGTCTGGAGAGATTTTTGACCACTGAAAGGAGTGGTATTACAGGCAAGAAATAGAGGCCAGGGATGCTGCTAACATCTTACAGTTCGCAAGACAGCCCCTACAACAAAGGATTGTCAGGTTCAATATGTCAACGGTGCAGAGATTGGAAAACCCTGTTGTAACAGGAGGGCTTAAGCATAGTGCCTTGTGCATAGGATATACTCAGTAAATTCTTATTAATTGCATTGATGAATGCATGAGTGAGTAAATAACTACCTAACTTTGGAAAGTGATCACTTTAACAAGTCAATATTGTGTTCAACTCTATCTGGGAGGAACTGGAGGAACTAACTCCAAATTGGCATAGGAAGGCTAGAGAAAGTGGTTTTCTACAGGGTACTACAACAATCCTGCTATTTGCTGGAGCTTGTGGTTTAGTCAATCTATTATTAAGGTTTATATTCATTTAACACATATTTCTTGAGTACCTACTATGTGTTGGATGGAACTCTAGATGCTGTGTGTAGAGCTGAAAAATACAGCAATGATTCTTATCTTCATAGAGTCTGTAACCTACTTAAGAGAAGGAAAGACTGGCATATTTCCTTAGATACACATATATGGATGAATTTGGAGCATACTAATGGATTTCACGGCAAAATTAAGTTCCAGAGAGTGGCCTAGGATTTGGGGTGCTGGTCAAGGGAGATTTTATCTGTATTGTGTGAATATTTTTTATAAGAATACACTTGTGCATATTTGTGTAATGAAAAACAATTCTGGAAATGTAGTAATGCATCCTTAAAAATAAGCATTTACTTTACTTTTTGATTAACATTTTTATACTTCACATTTTCCCAACATTTTATTGGAAAAATTTTCAAACATACAGAGAAGTTGAAAGACTTACACAGCCAATGCCCAGACATTCACCATCTGGATTCTACAATTAACGTTTTCATATATTTGCTTTATCCCATATCCATCCATCTATCCGTGCCTCTGTCCATCCACCAATATGTATTCTTAAAACTTACTTCAGAGTCAGTTGTAGTGCATCGGTGCGCTTCTTTCAGTGTGAATATTGTTAACTAGAACTTTGTATTTGTTTACAGTTCAAACATACCTCTTATTAATGCTACCTTGTTATTCAACACAAAATGCATGAAATATAAATTCCATTTTACAGGTCTGCCACTGGCTTCCTTAGGTAACTTGTTCAAGCAGGATCAAGTTAGAAATCTGACCTCTAAAACAGTGATTTTTATAACACTTTTCCTTAAGGACACCCCCTTTTAGTTACTTTCCATTTAACTCTTATTAATAATGAAAGGATCTGTTGGTAGAGCCATTATTCTTTCTAATGATAAATTCCTGCTCCAAACTAAAAAACCTAACAAACTCTGTCGCATTAGCAGTAGGCCAGTGAGGTTATTAGCTGAGAGGAAGATGGCTTACACTTCCAGAAATACTTCCAGTATTCCCCGTGGCTTTGAAAATCCGGCCACACTTGGATTTGGTAGCTTTTCCAGCATGTACATGAAGCCCACCTGGGATGAGGGCAGGAGATTTGTCTCTTTTGTTTATAGTTTTATCTTCAGAGTACAGTTCAGTGACTGGCACATAGTAGATGCTCAATAAATATATGTTGAGTGAATGAATAAGGACCTTGTACATAGATGGTATGCAGTAGGATTTTTGTGAAGTTGATTAATAAAATTGAAGGTCTGCAGAAGTTTAGGACAATGATGACCTGCTGGCATCGGTACTTACAGAATCTATCTACCCTCATCTCCTTCCAAGGCATCGATATACAGAATATTACAAGTAAATTTTAATTCAACAACTTCATAATAAAGACAGAACTACAAAGTCTCACATTAATTAGTTGGAAAAACAGTTAGTGGTCCACAAATGTCACAATAAACATTTATTTCCTGGCTTTTACAATGAATATAGTATATAAACTTGTCAATTTCTTTAAGCGTGGTATTGAAAAGCATTATGGTAACATGATCTTGATACTTTGAAAATATCACATTAAAATGTTGAAAGGACATTTGGGGTAAATATGAGCAATTACATAAATGGGAACTACCCATTCTTTTTTTTTTTCAAGATTTTTATTTATTTATTTGAGAGAAAGAGAGAGTGCAAGGAGGGGGAGGAGCAGAGGGAGAGGGATAAGCAGATTCCATACTGAGCACAGAGCCCAGTGCGGGGCTTGATTCCAGGAGTCCAAGATCATGACCTGAGCGGAAACCAAGAGTTGGATGCTTAAACCAATTGAGCCACCCAGGTGCCCTGGGAACTGTCCATTCTTAAAGTAGATTAGTAAGAAAAGATTAATAGGGTGAAGAGTGTGGGCTTTGAAATCAGAAAGACTGGAGTTCCAGCCGTGGTACCCACACGGCCACATTTCTTAATCGATGTATGAAGGTAATGATTGTACTGCTTTGTTATTTCAAGAAGTAAATCAAACAAATTGGCTTAACAGAATTCCTGGAGGTAAATACTCCATAATTTGATAGTTTTCTTCTTTTGTTTAAGAAAAAAATATATATTTGAAAACTTACTTGACAATAGTTAAGTAACAAAGAAATTACTTAGCACCTTTTTAGAGTGATTATTCAGTAAATTTGTTCTTTATAATTTTGGTCAAAATTATGTATATAAATAGGTTAAAAATTAATATGTATTACAAATTTTAGTGCTATTATAAATATCTTTAAAATTTTCATTTTCTGCTTAATCTGGCATATGAATTGATTTTTATATATTGATGTGGTATCAGCAGCCTTACTAAACTCACTTAATAATTTATCTTTAGATCCATTTGGATTTTCTATGAACACATCATATTAGCAAATGATGCCCGCTTTATTTCTTTTTGAATTCTTTATCTTTTCTTTAATTGTATTGACTCCTGACTTTGAAAAACTTCTCCCACGCAATGTTCAAGAGAAGGGGTCAGCTTTGTCATGGTTCCTATTTCAGAGAAAAACCTTTCAACATTTGAACTTTATGATGTTAGCTATAGGATTACTGGGGGAGAAATAGCCATTGTCATATTAAAATTTTCTATCATATTCTTAGCTTGCTAAACACATTTGCCATAAGTGAATGTTAAATTTTATCAAATATATTTTTCTGCATCTATTGAAATAATCACATATTTCTTTTTTTTCATTTCTGAATGTAGCAAATTTTGATGTTTAGATATTCTTGTTTTCCCATGACAAATTGAATCTGGTCATGATATTTTTATATTTTTAATATATTGCTGGATTCTGTTAGATAATATTAAGTTTAGACGTTTTGCAATTATGTTCATGGATGAGATTGGCCTGTGATTTTCCTTTCTCATTCTGTCTGTGTTGGTTTGTGCTATCAAGGTTTTGCTACATTGTAGAAAGAATTGGTGAACATTATTTCCTTTCTGTTTTCTGGGGTAGATATTATTTCTTCCTTAAATGTTCAGTAACATTTTCTGAGATTTATATAGGTATCAGGGGACTGGAGAGGTTTTTTGTTTTATTTTGTTTCGCGTTTGTTGTTTTGTATGTGCATGATTGGGAGTCATTTAATTGTAGATTCATTTTAATGGTTATAGGATTAATTAGGTTCTTTATTTCATTTTTTAGTTTTTGATAAAATGTAATTTTCTAAGAATTTTTCTATTTCACCTAAGTTTTTCAAATTATTATCATAAAAGTTGTTATTAATATCATCTTATCTTTTTGGTGGTTGAAGGATCTGTAATTATTTTTCATTACTGTTATTGGCTATTTGTTTTTGCTCCTGTTTTTGATTAGTTTTGTCCCAAATATAGAAATCTTGTTAATCTTTTCAGAAAGAAAATTTTGGCTTCATTGATTCCCTTTATTCTGTGTTATTTCTCTATTTTGTTACTCTCTGCTCTTATATTATTTTCTTTTCCGTCCTTTCTTACACTTCGATATACTATTCTTCCTCACCCTCCTTGAAGTAGGTAAATGGATGTGTGCTCAGCTCATGAATGTCACCCTTTTCGTTTCTTTTCCTCTAGATATCACTTCGGAATAGTGGTTCTCAAGCTGGGACAATTCTGCCCTTCCCCAGGGACATTTGGTAATATCAGTCGATATTTCCGGTTATCAAAATGGGGGGGGGATGCTACCACTTTTAGTGGGGAGAAGTCAGGAATACCTAAACACCTTGCAATGCACAGGACAGTCCCCAACTGCAAGGAATCACCCAGCCCTAAATGTCACTTATACTGAGGTTGAGAAAACCTGCTTTAAAGCATTCTGCAAGTTTTGAAATGTAACATTTTGTTATAATTCAGTTAAAAATACTTTCTAATTTCCATTTTGATTACTTCTTTAACCATGTGTGATTTATAAATTTTAAGCTTTAATTTATAACCATATGGGAAATTCCTTCTTCTCTTTTTTGACTGACTGAAGCTTTTAATTTCCTGCTTTAATGAATTGTGATCAGAAAACATACTCTGTATGTTTTCAGCCCTTTGAAATTTCTTAATACGTGCTCCATGGCCCAGTAAATGATTAATTTTGTAAATGTTCAGTCTGTCTTTGAAAAGAAAATGCTTCTGCAGTTGTTAGGTGAAATGCTGTTTATATATTAGATTAGTTTTTAAGATTAAATTATTGATATTTTGGGTGCATATTTGATAAGTTATCAAGAAATGGCTTTAGGAGCACCTGGGTGCCTTAGTCCGTTAATGTCTGACTCGATTTTTACTCAGGTCATGATCTCAGGGTTGAGAGGTGAACCCATGTGGGCTTCATGCTTATCACAGAGTCTACTTGAGACTCTTTCTCCCTCTGCCCCTCCACCCTTCTCTGCTTTCTCTCTCTCTAAAATAAATAAATCTTTTAAAAAAATGGTTTTAGAATCTTCCACTAGGATTGTAATTATTTACTTTCTCATTGTATTTCTCTCAGATTTTGCTTTCTATATTTTGAAGTTGAGTTTAGGTACATAAAAATATAGAATTGTTATTCCTTCCTGGTAAATTATCATTATGAAGAGACCATAAAAAATCTCTTGATCCTGAATAAATTTTTTTTGCCTCTAAGTTTACTTTGATATTAATAAAGCTATATGATCTTTCTTTTGTTAAGTGTTCTATCTTTTGCCACTGTTTTACTTTTAACTCTTGTGAATCCTTATGTGTTTTAGGTATCTCTTGCAAATAATGTATATGTATAGATGTATATATATAAATCTAATGTGACAAACTTTGCCTATATTTCATTTATATTTAATGTAATTGGTGAAATACTTGGGTTTACATCTACTGTTTTACTCTCTGCTTTCTATTGTCACACTGTGTTCTGCGTTCTCTGTCCTGTTCTAATTTCTTTTATTTTACCTTTTCTCCTATTTTGGGATTGGTAATTTAATTTTTTAAATTTAAATTCAATTAGCCAACATGTAGTACACCATTAGTTTCATATGTAGAATTCAATAAGTCATCAATTGTGTATAACACCCAGTGCTCATCACATCATGTTCCCTCCTTAGTGCACATCACCCAGTTACTCCGTCCGCCTACCCATCTCTCCTCCAGCATCCCTCAGTTTGTTTCCTATGTTTAAGAGTCTCTCATGGGGCGCCTGGGTGGCTCAGTTGTTAAGCGTCTGCCTTCAGCTCAGGGCGTGATCCTGGAGTCCTGGGATTGAGCCCCACATTGGGCTCCTCCACTGGGAGCCTGCTTCTTCCTCTCCCACTCTCCCTGCCTGTGTTTCCTCTCTCGCTGGCTCTCTCTCTCTCTCTCTCTCAAATAAATAAATAAAATATTTAAAAAAAAAAAGTCTCTCATGGTTTGTCTCCCTCTCTGGTGACTTCCCATTCAGTTTTCCCTCCCTTCCCCTATGATGCTCTGCGCTGTTTCTTATGTTCCACATAAGAGTGACACCATATGATAATTGTCTTTCTCTGATTGACTTATTTTGCTCAGCATTATACCCTCCAATTCTGTCCGTGTCGAAATAAATGGTAAGTGTTTATCCTTTCTGATGGCTGAGTAATATTCCATTGTGTGTACACACACACACACACACACACACACACACATATATATATATATTCCACATCTTCTTTATCCATTCATCTATCAGTGGACATCTCATCTCTTTCCACAGTTTGGCTGTTGTGGACATTGCTGCTATAAACATTGGGATGCAGGTGTCCCTTCAGATCATTACATTTATATCTTTGGGGTAAATACCTAGTAGTGCAATTGCTGGGTCGTAGGGTAGCTCTATTTTAAATGTATAAATTTTTTCTCCTTTACTAGTTTGGAAGTTAAATATTTCATTTAACTAGCAATCCTCAAGGCAAAAGTGATTCCAAATAGTAGGTCCACGTCTCTACATTTCCAGTTTCTCCTGAATCTTGGCCTGGTAATTTTTTATAATTTCCTTTAGAAATTTTATTTATTTATTTATTTATTTATTTAATTCTATGCTTTTAAATTTTTTTTTTTTATGTGAGGGGAGAAGGAGGAGGGGGAGAGGGAGAGAAAGAATCTTAAGCAGGCTCAACGTGCAGCGTGGAACCCAACGCAGGGCTCGATCTCACAGCTCTGAGATCATGACCTGAGCTGAGATTAAGAGTTGGATGTTTAATTGATTGAACCACCCAGGTCCCCCTTAAAATAAATTTTAAAGTAATTTTCCAGCAACTAAATTTTCTGCAGTAGTGGAATTGGCCTAAGTAACCTAGTACACTCTTACTGGGACCTGAGATCTTTATTCTTCTTTTTTATTATTTTCTCTCTGCCTTGAGTTTATTCTGCTTTTTCATTTTAACTTCTTAAGTCTATTATTGGCTTATTAATGGTTTTTATGTTTATTCTACATCACTAATCATATACAATAATAATTTTCTCCTTCATCATTTTGAAGATTATACTCTGTATATCTATTTTTCACTGTTTACCCTGTATCTTAAGGTGTACCCTTAACTAAGTCTATTGTTAATATTTGTGGTTCCTGCTGAAAGAATACAAGGAGGAAACTTAGGACATTTTAGATGACACTCTGCCAATTTAAGTGCTATTGTGTTTCAATATTTCAATTTTATCGTGCTTTTTCTCTCACTCTACAAATAATTTGTCATTATTATCATTATTACTTCATACGTAAATACTTGTTTAAATTTGCCCACATACTTACTGGTGTTTGTCTACTGTTCCTTCTTGCATTTTAGAATAATTGCAGTCATTTTCTTATGCTTAAACTACATGATTTAAATATTTGACTTCAGTGAGCATCTATCACTGTAAGTGATAAACTCAGTTTTTGTTTTGTCTAAAAGTGTTTTTATTTCATCATTTTTGAAAAGTAATTTTGCTGGATATTTCATTCGTGGTTGATAGTTTTTTTCCCTTGGTTGATTGTATTCTGAAGATATAACTTCACTTTTTTCCTAGTTTCTATCGTTATTGTGAACTTAGCCATCAGTCTATTCATTGCTCATTTTCTAGGTAACATGTCTTGTTTTTCTAGCTACTTTTAAAATCTTTCCTTTTTCTTTCTTGTTCTGCATTTTGACTATGCTATCTATATGTACATATGTCTTTTTTTATTTTTCCTTTTTGAAATTCATTGGACTCCCTAAATATAAAGATTTTTGTCTATCAACGTATTTAGAAGGTTCTCAGCAATTATCCCTTCAATAGTGCCACTTCAACATTCTTTCCAAAATCTCCTGCTGGAATATTTAATTGGCATCTAGTACCCTTTTAATCAGCCTCTGTGTCTCTCATATTTTCCTTTTTTTAGTCCTTTTGCGCTACATTTTTGAAATTTTCTTTAAATCTCTTTTTGGATTCGCTAATAACTTCTTCATGTTTACCTTATTTGCTGTTTAACCTACTCTCAAGTTTTAAATTTGTTTTCATTTTTTTAAAGTTCCATTTGCTTCATTTCCAAACATGCTTAAAAAAAAAGTCCTATTCTTTGCTCAAGTTTCCCTGCCTATCTTTGATGGTTTTAAATGTATTTAATAGATTTAATTTACATTCCATCCTCCATAATTCCAACATTTAGTGTTTTGCTGGTTTCCTCCTGATGCCTGTATATTTCTTCAGACACTCATTCACAGTGGAGTGGAAATATTCTGAGGTAAGAATAAAAACTTAATCCCTCCAGAGAAGATTTCAATGTGCTTTTATCCAGTTGCCTGAGGGCACCAGCAATTGGAGAATACTTTAAATTAAATTTGTTCTTGAGGCTCTTTGTACTACATGTGTGGTAGGAATTCCAGCTTTTGACTGAGAAGAGAATTGAGTTGAATAGAGGATTTTCCAGGAAAATAATAAAGTTTAGGAATAGGCCCCCTGTGGGACTCCTTACTCTCAAGGGACTCTTCCATGGCCTGGATGAGGCCTACTAGCAGTGTACTTACGAGGACATATGTTTTACCAGTATTGTCAGAGTATATTTAAGCCATAGTTGCTTCGAATCACTGTCTACTTACACTCCAATGTTTCTTCTCTGTCACACTTCCCTTTGTATTGGGTGCTGTTGGAGTAGCCTCTGGTTATTTTTGGATCTGAATAAATGCTGAATTGGGAATGTAACATTTTTACAGCAATTTAGAAGAATATTTTAGAATGCTTTAATAAAATAAGACATTGTCGGTTTCTACTTAGATATATTTTGTCATCTTCAAACTTATTTCTTAGAAAACTGAGAGATAATTCAGATTAAAAAAAGGAATTTGAAACAAAAACAATAAAGATGGTCAATGAAATTG
Organism: Ailuropoda melanoleuca; assembly: GCF_002007445.2. Classification (NCBI taxonomy): domain Eukaryota; kingdom Metazoa; phylum Chordata; class Mammalia; order Carnivora; family Ursidae; genus Ailuropoda; species Ailuropoda melanoleuca. The sequence goes on from NC_048223.1 coordinate 26,029,495, forward strand.
GGAGAAATTATCCTGACATTAAGAAGTAAATTGTAAGAATGTTTAAAAAGTCTTATACCAAAAGCAGTATTTCAGGAAGAGGAAGCGATAACTCAAATAGAAGTAACAAATAGACACTTGGATATCCAAGTGATAAAAGGATATGAGACATTAAGAAGTAAATTGTAACAATGTTTAAAAAGTCTTATACCAAAAGCAGTCTTATCAAAAGCAGTATTTCAGGAAGAGGAAGCGATAACTCAAATAGAAGTAACAAATAGACACTTGGATATCCAAGTGATAAAAGGATATGAGACATATAAATACATTGGAAAACGATTTGCATTCTCTGATGTTTTTGACAGGAGATATTAACATTGAAAATGAAAGCATAAAACTCATAATACATCAGTACAAGGACATAGATGACAAAGTACTTATTGAATATCATCAATTCAGAGTATTTAAGGGAAATCCCTACATAACAAAATGCAAAATGGTCTGAAATCTTCCATCTCACAAATGAAGAAACCAGTAGAGGCTTTGCCATAGTTCACAATAATCTTCAAAAATCATGTTACCAATAACAAACTGTGAAGCAGAAACTTTCAAGTATTGATTAAAAAAATGTTTTTGGTCAAACATGTAAGAAAAGACTAACTTATCTTTTTATTCTCCCAGTTGAATTGATATGACAAAAGTTCTGTCATAGAAAGAACTGATCAAGGAATTGGCATCCAAAAAATGTGGGAAAACACTCTTAAAGTGGTGTGTTAACACTATTATTTAATAGAATATGTTACGTTTTCCTTCTGCATTTTCTGTTCGTAGTGATATTGGTCAGCTTTTTAAAATTTGTATTTTGTTGTGATTTCTCTTCTTATTCTAAGTATTATAAATACTTAACCTTATATACTTTTTCTTCTCTTTCTTCCTCTTCTTTTTCTTCCTTCCTCCTCCCCCCCCCCTCGTCGTCTTCTTCTTTTTAAGAGGGAGAGGGGTTAAGGGGCAGAGGGCGAGAAAGAGGAAGTGAGAATCTTAAGCAGGCTCCACAATGTGGAGCCTGTTGTAGGGCTGGATGGCACATCTCCCTGAGATCATGACCTGAGCCGAAATCAAGAGTTGGATGCTTAGCTGACAGAGCCACCCAGATGTGCCAAACCTTATATTCTTAATCTTGTATTCTTTTTGTTAAAGAGGACTCTTTCCATAACTTGCTAAAAGTTTGGACTGCTGAAATTCTGGGTCCATACCTGGTTTGTTATGAATCTTCAGGGAAGAATTATTTTTCTGCGTACACGGGGCCAAGATGAGATAGGCAAGGATCCTTGTCCCTCTCTGTATTGTAGATTTATTTCTAAGATAAGCCTTTTGGTGTCCCTGCTTATGGCTCTCTCTCCTATGTCATCATCAAACACAAGAGCTCTAGGGTCACTAGGATGCTGCAACCCCCAAAATCAACTTGGGTGCTTACCTCTACCCCAGATTTCCCAATTTCTTTCTTCCTTTATTTCTTGTGTATGTGTGTGTGTGTGTATGTGTGTGTGTGTGTGTGTGTGTGTGTGTCTTTCTATCTTTCTTGTCAGCTCCACAATACGTTAAAAAATTTTTAACACATTTTTTCCCAGAATTTTTGTTCTTTTTAATAAAAGGAAATTTTAGGTATTGAATTCAGTAGACTTCCTGAAATGAAAATGCCCACAAATTAAATGTTCAAAATTATATAAGATATGTACCTGATTTTTACCTGAACTGGCAGGAAATTTTTTTGATACATCACATCCTCTTTTTCTATAAGGTTATTATAGTTACAACATGTACTACATTTTTCCTTCTGAGAAAATACTTAATATCATTTATCATTTAGTTCCCATCTCTTACATAATAGTGATCATCAACCATTGTAATATGCCAAAATTATGGCTTTCTATCAATTCGCAGCGGCTGGCAACCTGCTAGAGTTAAATGGTTCAGGCCCTAGATCTAATTTAAGATATGATTCACTAAAAATATTAAAGATGACAAATAATAATGCCATTCATTTTTACACTGAGAAAGCCTTGAGCAAGCTGATTCATTCCTACCAGCCATTCTGGAAGGAGACCAAGGCCAGGGAATCGCTGTCCCTCAAGCACCCAGCCTGCACCCCAGGGCTGTGGCAGAGGTTGCTACACTGGTTGGGCATTTGGGATTGCACACACACACACACACACACACACACACACACACAGACATGGAAGCGCAAACAGAATGTGAAGGTAGATGAAAAGAGTGGCTAAGATCCAAGGAAGGATTAATATTTCCCTTCCTTCCTTCTCAAAGATGGGCTGCAGAAGGAATAGAGTCTTTTTACTGTTTTATCGGTTGGGACAGGTAGTTATATTGTGTTTAGCATCCAAATTAAAGAATAAAACATTTTCCCATAAGGGGTTGCTTCAGTGGTCAGAAAAATTACTGTTTCTACTTCCTCATTTTATTTTCCTTGCTTCTGTGTCATTCAAGACATAGCTCTGCTTTTATTTCCTGCCCAGCGCAAAAGATCACAGACCCCTGCCTGTCAGTTTGCATCCATTCTTTTGCCTTACTTGCCTTTCTGCTTGCAAATTGTGAAGAATAAGTGTACCAGACTGGAAATTCATTTCTGGAATCTGTGAATAGACTCTATCCTCAGAGGAGGCATTTCTACTCTTTTAACTCCAGGCTGAAACTTACCATAGGTCTAGCAATGGCCTGAATCCTGGGAGCACACAGTGTTAAAAGTAGCTGCCAGAGCTGACACTGAAATCACCCCAGCTGTCTTTGTGATGAATGCATTTTTCATTAAGTCTCCTTCCACATGTCATAGTCCAGAGGTGCCCCAAAGCCTTGCCTTCAAAGCCTGCTGTTAGGGAAGTCTTTCATTCATGGCCACTGCTAGCCAATCACAGCACTATTACCATTTCAAACTGACTCATTGATCATTGGTTCTGCTAACTGTGAACATTCATTTTGTATTCTAGAGTCTGTGGATATAGAGATGATAGGGAGCACTTCCTGCCCTGCAAGAGTTTCTGGTCTTGTTCTAATAGAAAAGAAAAGGAACCAACGTTTATTAAGGGCCTGCCACGTTCTGGCACTTTGTTCATGAGCTGACAAGATATTATTTAAACTTTGTGGTAACTCTGTAAAGTAAATATAACTTAGAATTCAAATCTAGTTTTGTCTGATTGCAAAGCTGATACTCTTGGCACTACATCCTCTTGGCATTGGTGAGTTTCATACAGTGATTATCAGGTTCTCAACTGTGGCTACAAAGACATTTTTTTTTCTTTTATCATCTTTTCTTCTGAGCCATTCAGAAGCTTGAAAATGCATATGTATGATATATATTTGTAAAGGAAGATAGACACATACACGTATGTATGAATACATACACATGAGAACATGTAATCATGGACTCAAGTGAAATTATTCACATGTTCTGTTAATTATTTATAATTGTTAGAGCAAAAGATATAAGTAGTAGAATTATTTTATTGTTCAACACATAAATTGGGCTGCCTGGGTGGCTTGGTCTGTTAAGTGTCTGCCTTTGGCTCAGGTCATACTCTCTGGGTCCTGGGAGATAGAGTCCCGCATCGGGCTCCCTTCTCAGTGGGGAGTCTGCTTCTCCCTTTCCCTCTGCCCTTCCCCACTGCTTGTGCTCTCTCTCTCTCTCAAATAGGTAAAATCTTAAAATCTATATATACACATAAATATATTATATATAAATTATATATTATATAAATATATATAATCATATATATATAATTATATAAATTAAATGTATACATATAAATTAATGATGTCATGTAAAGCTCTTTCTGTTTTTATTTCAATTCCAATTCAGTTAACATACTGTGTTATATTAGTTTCAGGTATACAATATAGTGATTCAACAATTCCATACATGACCCGGTGCTCATCACAACAAGTGCCTTCCTTAATCCCTATCAACTATTTCACCCATCTCCCCTCTCTGGTAACCATCAGTTTGTTCTTTATAGTTTAGAGTGTTTCTTGGTTTGTTTCTTGGTTTGTTTCTCTCTCTCTTCTTTTTTCCTTTGCTCATTTGTTTAGTTTCTTAAATTCCACATATGAGTAAAAACATATGATATTTGTTTTTCTCTGACTGACTTATTTCACTTAGCATAATATTCTCTAGCTCCATCCATGTCATTGCAAATGACAAGATTTCATTCCTTTTTATGGCTGAATAATATTCCATTATTCCATTTTATATATATATATACACACACACATATATATAAATGGAGTATATATTTATATATATAAATGAAATATCTATATTCCATTATATATTCATTATATATATATTCCATTATATATTCATTATATATATATACACACACACACATACCTCACTTCTTCTTTATGCATTCATCTATCAATGGACATTGATTGCTTTTACAATTTAGCTAGTATAAATAATGCTGCTATAAGCAGAGGGTTGCATGTATGTCTTTGAATTAATGTTTTTGTATTTTTTGGGTAAATACCCGGTAATACCCAGTAGTGGGATTACTGGATCATAGGGTAGTTCTATTATTAATTTTTTGAGGAACTTCCATACTGTTTTCCACAGTGGCTACACCAGTTTGCATTCCCACCAACAGTGTACAAGTGTTCCTTTTTCTTCATATCCTCGTTAGCACTTGTTGTTTCGTGTGTGTGTGTGTGTGTGTGTGTGTGTTTCCTCTTTGGGATAATTTGGATGACAGTTTTAGAAGGTTTGGATTACATATTTTTAAAAATTTATTTTACTTATTGTTGTAAGGAACACTTAACATGAAATCTAACCTCATTTTTTTTTTTTAAAGATTTTATTTATTTATTTGGCAGAGATAGAGACAGCCAGCGAGAGAGGGAACACAAGCAGGGGGAGTGGGAGAGGAAGAAGCAGGCTCATAGCAGAGGAGCCTGATGTGGGGCTCGATCCCATAACGCCGGGATCACGCCCTGAGCCGAAGGCAGACGCTTAACCGCTGTGCCACCCAGGCGCCCCCTAACCTCTTTTTTTTATCCCATTACCATTTTATTTTATTTTATTTTATTTTATTTTATTTTTTATTATGTTATGTTAGTCACCATACAGTACATCATTAGCTTTTGATGCAGTGTTCCATGGTGTGATTTTAGCCATTCTGACAAGTGTGAGATGGTCTCTCACCATGGTTTTGATTTGCATTTCCCTGATGACGAGTGATGTTGAGCATCTTTTCATGTGTCCATTGGTCATCTGTAAGTCTTCTTTGAAGAAATGTCTATTCATGTCTTCTGCCTGTTTTTAATTGGACTATTTTTTTTAAAGAGTTTTTATTTATTTGACAGAGATAGAGACAGCCAGTGAGAGAGGGAACACAAACAGGGGGAGTGGGAGAGGAAGAAGCAGGCTTCCAGCGGAGGAGCCTGATGTGGGACTCGATCCCAGAACGCCAGGATCACGCCCTGAGCCGAAGGCAGACGCTTTAATGACTGAGCCACCCAGGCGTCCCTGGAATATTTGTTTTTTGGGTGTTAAGTTGTATCAGTTCTTTATATATTTTGGATACTAACCCTTTATCAGATATGTCATTTGCAAATATCTTCTCTCATTCCATAGGTTGCCTTTTAGTTTTGTTGGTTGTTTCCTTTGCTGTGCAGAAGCTTTTTATTTTGATATGGTCCCAATAGTTTATTTTTATTTCCCTTACCTCAGGAGATCTAGAAAAATGTTGCTACAGCCAGTGTCAGAGAAATTACTGCCTGTGCTCTCTTCTAGGATTCTTATTGTTTCAGGTCTCACATTTAGGTCTTTAATCCATTTTGAATTTATTTTTGTGTATGGTAGAAGAAAGTGGTCCAGTTTCATTCATTTGCATGTAGCTATCTAGTTTTCCCCAACAGAATTTGTTGAAGATACTGCCTTTTTCCCATTACATATTCTTGCCTCCTTTGTCAAAGGATAATTGCTGATGTAATTGTGGGTTTATCTCTGGGTTTTCTATTCTGTTCCATTGATCTATGTATCTATTTTTGTGCCAGTACTATACTACTATATTTACTATAGCTTTGTAATGTAACTTAAAGTCTGGAATTGTGATACCTCCAGTTTTGTCTTCCTTTTTCAAGATTGCTTTGGCTATTCGAAGTCTTTTGTGGCTCCATACAAATTTTAGGATGGCTTGTTCTAGTTCTGTGAAAAATGCTGCTGGTATTTTGATAGGGGTTACATTAAATGTGTAGATTGCTTTAGATAATATAGACATATTACCAGTATTTCTTTTTCCAATCCATGAGCACGGAATATCTTTCCATTTCTTTGTGGCATCTTCAATTTCTTTCATCAGTGTTTTATAGTTCTCAGAGGGCAGATCTTTCACCTCTTTGGTTAAGTTTATTCCTAGGTACTTAATTATTTTTGGTGCAGTTGTAAATGGGGTTGTTTTCTTGGTTTCTCTTTCTACTGCTTCATTATTAGTATATAGGAATGCAACAGATTTCTGTACATTGATTTTGTATCTGAGACATTACTGAATTAATTTATTGGTTCCAGTAGGGTTTTTTTTTTTTTTTTTTTTTTTTTTTTTTTTGGTTTTTTTGTTTTTTTTNTTCTGTGTATAGTAGCATGTCATCTGCAAATAGTGAAAGTTTTACTTCATCCTTACCAATTTGGAGGTGGTTTTTATTCTTTCTCTTATTGGTGTGATGTATCATGTTGAGTGATTTGCAAATATTGAACCTATGTAAACCTTTTCTGTTATGTGGTTGTTATATTTGGGAGAACTATTTGGATCTGTGTGATTATGGAATTAGTGAAGTTGTCAGCTGTAGTGGACTTATTGTACTTATTTCACTTGAAATGTCATAAGGGAGACAAGTTTTATGCTTTAAACATCTGTTAACTGATTAAAATGAAGATTAAAATTAATTGCTAAACCACTAGATGAAGGCTGTATATAAGTTTGGTATTATTTGATTGGTTGCTAGTAGCTGTCTGGAATAGGGAGATTTTAAATTTATTTTATGTTTTCAGAAGAAATTTGAAGCCCTCTCTTGCTCAGAGGGAGAAAGTATACTGGAGGATTAGTCAAATATTTGCCTTCACTGGCCTTAGTAAAATTACTAGTTTAAAAAAAAAAAACCTGTAATTGTTTCCTTTAGATCTTATTAACTATTTAGAATGACCAGGTCAATCTGTATATCTAAATTTCAAGTGCCATTATAGAAGGAAAAGATCTAAAGCAAAAATGACATTCCTAAATCTGAAGAAAGATTGGGATAGTAATCTTTTTGATAAAATGTACCCTTATGGTTGAAAAGCCACATTTTTATATTCATCGAAGATAATCCTGCAACAAAAGAACTGTTAAAGCAAATAAGTATCTTTGTGTCAGACTTTGATTAAAAAAAAAAACACCAGTATTGCAAACCATTTAATACTGATATAAATGCTTTAAATTTTTTTAAAATTATTTGTTTATTTGAGAGAGAGAGCACTAGAGTGAGAGAGCAGGCATGAGTAGGGGGCAAAGGGAGAGGGAGAAGCAGGCTCCCCACTGAGCAGGGAACCCAATGTAGGACTCTATCCTAGGACCCCAGGATCATGACCTGAGTTGATGGCAGACAGTTAACCAACTAAGCTAGCCAGGTGCCCCATAAATGCTTTAAAATTTAAATGGTAAGGTAATAAATTAACTACTGAGTTATTTTACCAACATACCTTCTCCACAAGCCCTCTTTGCATATCAATTATGAATGCAGTCAGTTGCTCAGAACAAAAAATCTGATTTTTTTGGTAGCTTAAAAAAGCGAAAGTTTATTTTATTCATTCAGTGGGAAGCTGGTAAGTAAGGGTTGCCAAATTTGGTTCTGCCATTCAACAGTGCTCTCAAGGACCCTGCTCTTCCTAACGATGTGCTCTGTCGTCAGAATGTGTTGCCTTTTTCTCTCATGATAATCCCTGAATGGCTTTGACAAACCAAGACATCGTGTCCACATTCCAAAGAATGATTAGAAGGGCAACTTCTCCTGAGAAGGCTTAGTCTCTTTATTTAGGATGAGATGCCTCTTCCTAGCAAATTTTTTTCTTGTATCTCTTTAGCCAGAACTGGGTCACTTGTCCATTCTGGGCCCATTATTGGCAAAGGAATTATCATAGACAGTTTTATCTCCTGAGTCTAGAGAGGCTTCCATTTCCCGGCAATCAAGAACTCTCCACCCACTCCCTCAACATAAAAGTGGTACAGTGCCTGTGAGCAATAGACATCATCATCCACAAAGGGCAAAATATTTTAGGGCCTTCAGAATAATAACTTTTGAGTCAGAGCATAATTTTCCTGTTGAAATTGCTTGAGATAAATATTTGCCAAGTTCTTGAAGTTTGAATATAGATGTACATGTTTCTTGCAAACAAAAAGAAATAAGTAAGGGTACAACATCTTATCAAGCTATTGTTAAAAAAGATAAATCATATCATTAGCCTGTATTATCTAAGAAATCCTGAACTAAGTCTAAATAAAGCTAAGCTAAAGCAAAATTGGTCAGTTTCCACATAAAAAATCTTAAATAAACTCTTGGTTATTTTTGATAAGTTATATTTCTTTCATAGTACAAGACACTGTTTTAAAATTCAGACTATATTTCACTTCAGTGCATAACACAAAAGGAGAGTTGGCAGTGCCATGTTTGTGGGAGAATGAGCCAGAATGTTCCCTAATCACTTTCTTAGAATTTTGAAAACTTGGTGTTAAGTCTGAAACTGAAACATCTGAGATTTTACCCTAATTGCAAACTAACAAGTTAGCGTGCCATGATTTTATGTTATACTGCAGAAGACACCAGACTCTTGGTTAGTCAGAGGCAAAGATGGTTTATCATTCTCATGTGGCCAGGGCAGCGTCTTGTGTCAGTTCCCCATGCCCTAGTTCCTGAGAGACGATGTGATAAGTGCCAGATGGAGATCTGTACATGCACTGATGTTCCACAGGAGAGAAACCCCAAACTGGGAGACTTGAAACTTTTATGGGCTTGGGCACATCTACCTGTCTTCCCCTTTGGAGAGAAAGATTACTCATTACCTTGGAATTTAAGCAAATCTCTCCAGAGAGGGAAGAAGATACATCTTTACTATCCTGGGATGTCTTCAGATCTCTCCAGAAGAATATATTATCTCTGGCTTCCAAGGCTGTTTGCTGTACAAACATAGCCTTTGATTGGAGGGATATGTTTGGCTCAGGACACAATGGAATATAAGAAATCAGTGGAGAATTGTCTGGTAAGACTGAGTTGATATTCTGGAATCTTATTCTTAACAGAAGTCAGTAACTACCACAGACTAATGGGATTTAATATTGAAACCAAGTAATAAAAAAAGTAAACAGTTTTTTAGTCATCGTACAAAATAAAAGATATTTAATTTCTATCAAAGGTTTTTCTTAAATCAATGGTGAATTCCCTTCCACATCTCTGCCAGCACATTTCACAGCCAACCCAGTGAGGAGACTCTGAAGAAGGGAAGGGAAGGGGAGGAGAGAGCAAATTATGTAGTTCAGATTTATCTTACACAATGGATACTCAGTTAATGACTTTTTTCCATAATAGCACTTGAGAAGTTACACTACTTCTCTTAGTTAGTTAGGCTGTTATTATAAAATACCATAGATTGGCTGGCAACAACAAACATTTATTTCCTCACAGTTCTAGAAGCTGGGAAGTCCAAGATCAAGGTCATGACAGGTTTGCTGTTGGGTGCAGACCCTTCTCTAAGTTTGCAGACAGCCACCTTCTTGCTGTATCACAACATTGAGGGGGTAGGAGGCTGGAGTGTTCACGCCAGTGAGCTTGTTAGGCTCTTCCCCTTCTTATAAGGGCGCAAATTCTGTCATAGCAGCTCCACCCTCATGACCTCACCCAACCTAACCACCTCCCAAAGGCCCCACCTCCACATACCATCATATTGGACTAGGACTACAACTAATTTGGGGAGGACACATTCAGTCCATAGCACTATTCTTTGAATAATGACTACTCTTTTATGTATGTATGTATGTATGTAAATTATTTTTCACCCAAAATCACACCAAATGGATATGATATATCAAATAATATTTCAACACTAACATTTCTGGCACAAAAAGTCTCACCAATTTTCTTGACTGAACAATTTCAAGACAAACTGTCAAATGAAGCTAACTGAATTATCTACTATCTTTGGACACCAAACATTTTGATTTATATTAAATGTCAGGCAAGAAAGATGGAAGGGTAGCATCTTTTTTAAAATTATTATGTTCAGTTAGCCACTGTATAGTACAGGATTAGTTTCTGATGTATGTTCAATGATTCATTAGTTACGTATAACACCCAGTGCTCATCACAACACATGCCCTCCTTAATACCCATCGCCCTGTTACCCCCTCCCCTCTGAGACCCTCAGTTTGTTTCCCGGGGCCCATAGTCTCTCATGGTTCATCTCCCTCACTGATTTCTCTCCCTTCAGATTTCCCTCCCTTGCCCTATGGTCCTCCATGCTATTGCTTATGTTCCACATATGAATGAAACCATATGGTAATTGTCTTTCTCTGCTTGACTTACTTCACTTAGCATAATCCCCTTCAGTTCCACCCATGTTGATGCAAATGGTGAGTATTCATCCTTTCTGATGGCTGAGTAATATTCCATTGTATATATGAACCACATCTTCTTTATCCATTCATCTCTTGAAGGGCATCTCAGCTCCTTCCACAGTTTAGCTATTTTGGACATTGGTGCTATGAACATTGTGGTACACGTGCCCCTTCTTTTCACTACATCTGTACCTTTGGGATAAATGGGGTAGCATCTTCTATTCCTCTTCAGGTTTTTGTCCATGAGTGCTATTTCCCCAGGTGCAAACTTTCTTGTGTTTCGCCTACATTTGACTATAAAGGTGATGATCTGTGATAGAACATTATTTTTAAATGACTTTGAGTTCAGGATTATTATGAGCAAGTAAAAAGTTGAAAACTTCATGAAGAAACTGTTGCCAAAAAAAAGAGTGCAATAAACTTTTATCATAGGACTTTTTTTTTGTACAAAATGTATTTACTTATTTTTTTGACCTATATTGTCTTACTTTCATTGTTCAATTTTTTTATTTTACTCTCTGTGAAATTATTTGGGTATCTTGGATTATAATGGAATATGTCATGCTTTTCTCCTATTAAAATTTAGTAGTTTTCCACTTAGGGGCAAGGTTATCAGTAATGAATCAAAGTAATTAAGCAGGAAATGGGTTTACCAGTTTGTGAAACTATAGCTCTATGAAATCTCCCCCATTTACTTCTCTCCCAGCCAGATCTGAGGCATGTGGGAGATGGTTCCCACATCTAGAATTATTATTGGGTTATCTCTTTAACGCCCTTCCCTGATAAAAATTTTTTAAGACACTGAAATTGTCTTGCCATCATTGGGCATTATTTTGATGGTGACACCAGCAGTAGAAAAGACAAGACCTGAATTACCAGGAGGACTAGTTTATTATAGCAAAGGCTTTTCTGTTTCATTTTAGGAAAAAAAAAAAAAAGATACTCATTCAGGTCTAAAAGATACGTGGGATCTCTGGACAGGCTAATAACTTTGACACCTAATTATCAAACTTATGTTTGTTTTTCAAAGGTTGCAAGGAGGGAAAAAAAAGTGGGAGAAAAGGCCCCCTAGTGGCTGCCCTTATCATCTCTTCTGTTGACCCAAGCCATTCAGCTCTGGCCTCAAACTTGCACTTAGTTCAGCAAAATAAAAGCCCTATCATTCACCAGATCAGCTCTCCCAAAAAGGCAGTTTGGGGCTCATCCGTTGTTAATTGAGTCTGACACTTAAAGATATCAGCACTCACCATAGCCACTTATCCAAGTATTTCTTTCAATCACACACAATGCTCTCCCTGAAAGGATTCCGTAAATGAGATTTTCTCCATCTTGATATGTTTTGAGCATCTTGTAAAGATTGGCTCTCCATGCAAATGCCAAGTTGACCCACCTTTTATTTTTTTTTAAAGATTTATTTATTTATTTATAAGACAGAGATAGAGACAGCCAGCGAGAGAGGGAACACAAGCAGGGGGAGTGGGAGAGGAAGAAGCAGGCTCATAGAAGAGGAGCCTGACGTGGGGCTCGATCCCATAACGCCGGGATCACGCCCTGAGCCGAAGGCAGACGCTTAACCGCTCTGCCACCCAGGCGCCCCTGACCCACCTTTTAATCTGCCACTGCCGTCACTCAACAAATTCTTATAAAGTGCCAACTCAGTGCCAAGCATTGTGATAGGTACCAGGGTGTAGCCATGGCCCATCCCCACACAAACCTTACATTGTGGAAAGGGAGGCCTACAGGGAGCAGGTCTAGACAGAAGGCAGGTTTAACTCTATGATGTCTGGGAGCACATGACCTGGTCTGAGCAGCATAGATATAGGCTTCCTGGAAAGGGTGAGAACCTGTAGGAGCTATGGTCCAGTTAAAGAGACTGGAGAGGGTCAGATTGATTCAGGATGGGGAAATAGCTTGTTTGAAGAACCAGAGGCCAGAGAGAGCCTGGAGAGAGAGTATCCAAGGAACTGAAAAAGGTCCAACAGGATTGAGATGTGGGAAGAAATGAGAGTGAATGGTTATGTAGGGCAAGGTCAGAAAGGAACTCATGCACAAGATTAAAGTGTCAGGCGGTGCCTGGGGCATTTCAGTGGCTTAAGCATCTGACTTTTGATTTTGGCTCAGGTCATGATCTCAGGATCATGAGATCCAACCCCTTGTCAGGCTCCACACCTAGTGTGGAGCCTGCTTAAGATTCTCTCCCTCTGTCTCTCTCTTCCCCCACCCCTCTCTTTCCCTCTCTTAAAAAAAAAAAAAAAGATTAAAGTTGAGGATGTCCGTAAGAACAATGGGGCATCCCTGCAAGGTTTGAAGCAGAGCCATGTCATGAACAGACTTGGATTTTTGAAGGGTTACTCTTGTTACAGGTTGAACAAGGGAACACGAAGGGCAATATTAGAGACACAGAAACCTCTTTGATGGCTGTCTTAGGTCTTGCCCCCTGAAAAACTAGCTCAAAGATGAGGATTTTTGTATAAATAATGAAGTAAGTGTTTCCCAAGGAAACCTGTAAAGAGGTGAGGGAAGTAAGACCAGGAGGGGAGGTCATGCAAGGGTAGAGCCTCTGACAGAGTCCCAGTGGCAGCCTGATCCCAACGGGGACCCTTAAGAGGAAATTGTACTTAGGCCTTGACCAGCCTCAATGCAAGGCAGCTGGGCTCTGATGCTTCCACTAGTTGGTTGGTCATTGGCTGTAGCTCCTCCCCCGGGGCAGTGTAGCCCCCCTCCGGGCACTGCCAGCTCTCCTCCTTTGCAGTGATGGTGAAGGGGCTCCAGGAGGCCAAGGACAGTCCTCTGAAGACAGCTCACAAGCACAAGCCATAAGAAAGCACACAGAAGCTGGAGAGACATAGCCAGCATGCAAGTGAGTGTGAGCAAAGATACCGGTGATTACAGCAGTGGGGAGGGAGAGAAACAGGCACATTTAAAACACATGAAAAGATATGTGGGAGGCGTCAGAACACAAGGGTTGTGTTAGCAATGAAATAGTTCATACGTTTTTTTAACTTTCATCAACAAGTATTATATACTCTTTTCTAAACGGTAATAAGATTATAAAATAGTAAATATATAACATTTTATATTTAAATAATTAAGAAAAATATTTATGAGAGTTGGCTTAGTGAGCGGCATCTGAGGCTTCTTTATAAAATTAAAAAAACAAAACTGGTAGCACTAGCCAGTTTTTTGAGGGTGATACACAGACAAGATATAAATACTTACCAATTCAAAGAAAGGGAGGAAACCAAGGGTGTAAACCTTACCGAGAGCAAATCAGTGGTAAAGAGATGAATATATAAATTGCCATTTTCCCCAGGATTTTGCACGAATCCTCATCAGGCTGCTGTTTTTTTGATGAGCCCTAAACAGTTGGATTCAGTAAGACTGACCAAAAGGATTTAAAAGGTAGAGCTGGACTTCTCTTCCACATGCCTTTGGCTAATATCTCAGACTTGATTTAATAAAAGGAAGACAACATGTTAATTTCTTTTCTGAAAGGTTTGGTTGGATGCCCTTGGAAAAAAGCGAATAGATGAATTGAGAAATTAGTTTCATTAGCTGATATTAAAATTCTGCTATCTCATTGAAATATCTCATTGGCTTTCAAGTTGATTTCACTAATGGGGAGACTGGCTAGAAAAACATGCAGGAAAACACAGTGTGCTGATATAATTCAGTAATTTCCTCTACAACTCCTTAGAGAAATGCCTATCTGGTAAATGGAGCTTTTATTTAACATCTCAAAACAGCAGTCAAATGACTTCAAAAAGAGTTTTATCAATGAACTCTTTGCCTAATGCATATTTTGCAAATATAGGGAGCATTGCTATTCTGGAAAAAAGTATCCTATGTTTTTTGGAACTGGGAGCATTTCTCTAAAAAGAGGAAATCAAGTTCCAGGGGGAGCTAGCACGGTAATTGGGTACTTAGGAGGAGGTCTGTGTTGCCTGGTAAAAAGATATACAGGTTTGAATGAGATTAGATCTTTATATTTATTCATGACACTCAGACATATCATTACTTTCTTTTAGGCTTGACTTCATTCGGGGGGCAAAAAGCACTAACAAAATCCAACATCATCAGTTTTGGTTAAGCTTCCTTGGAAATGGGAAGGCACTCTCTGGTGCATGATATAATTGGGCTGTTGCTTACAGTTGTGTAGGCTCTTAACAGACCCTGCAGGAGTGGCCTTGAGTCTCTTTCATCAACAATGACTGGATGTAAAATTTGATAGTTTAGCATTGGTGAGGGGCTTCAGGGGCTGGAAGCCCATTGGAATAAATTCAATGGCGTGGTGGGAAAGAAGGACAGAAGAGGGTAAACAATTGTGAACAGCAGTCTTAGCTCCTATCACAGGCTTTTTGTTTTGTTTTGTTTTGTTTCTTTCCCAGCCTCGGTCTGGTTCTCTCTGATTTATTTAGAGAAGATCCAGGAATAGAACATTAATTGCTTTAGTTCCCTCAGAAAAAATGAGGTATATCTGCGCCATGAAAACCAACTGGCTTTGGAATGTAACAAATCAGCTATCTAATAATTTTGTCTGCTAGACACTAAATACTCAGTGCTTTTTAAAAAAGTAAATAGCTGATTGTTTGGGTGTCAACGACCATAAGCTCAAGGTACTGCCGTTAGAAAGGCAAGTTCATCTTCAATTTGTATAAAGCAACCCTTGTAAAAATTCTTGGTGATTTACCTGAGCAGAAACTGTATTAACAGCTGTATATCCCCTTAGTTCTTCTCTGCCGGCTACTTGTTCAATTTCCCTTAATTATCAAATGACAAAATGACCTCATTCCTGTAAAGCCACTAATTAAGCCATCACTCATCTTGTGCTTCAGGATTTTTTATGAATCACAGGCCATCACATGTGACCTTCTCTTTCCTGCCCTGGTGCTACATATTTTCTATATACACACTTACCTTTAC
The DNA here is from genome assembly GCF_002007445.2 of Ailuropoda melanoleuca. Classification (NCBI taxonomy): domain Eukaryota; kingdom Metazoa; phylum Chordata; class Mammalia; order Carnivora; family Ursidae; genus Ailuropoda; species Ailuropoda melanoleuca. The sequence goes on from NC_048223.1 coordinate 26,045,043, forward strand.
CTTTTTTCCTCCAGGCTCGAAGGTTGAAAGGCCAGTTCCTCCTTCTCTTTCAAGCACATCTATATATCATCAACCTTCTGCCCCATAGGATTGGGGAAAAAACATGGTTAGAAAGGCTTACATATCATTTCTTTTAAATATTGTAAATTCATACACTGCTCCATTTTAGGCAAAAATTTTCTCTAAGTAAATCAAAACTGATCTCTCCCTGGATGGTACTGGAGACATCCAGAATTATTCTAACCCTAATTTTTCAGTGTGCCACATTCCTGCATTGGTCATTCTACAACCCTCTTTGTAGCATTTTTTTCCATAGTGGATTACATTTTCCATGTTTACAGGTGAGGTTTCATTTGTTGTATTTCATTTAATTTAGATGTTCCCTAGGGATATGGACAGATAACATAAGTCTATTAATCTCATTAACTGTTGGATTTCCTCAAGGTTTAGGACTAGAATGTCTCCTTTTCTTGCCGACCTCTGCTTCTGAGGCTGCCTCATTCACTCACTGACTCAGTTACTGTTTGCCCATTGCCCAGAGATTTTTATCTCCAATCTAAGACTCTCGTCAGAATTCCTCTTTATACACACAATGGTTACTTACATATGCAGTGGCTTATTTGATACCTAATTTGTTACCCATAAGTGTTTGAATAAATGAACAAACCAGTTTCATGTTCCTAAATTCAGCTGGGTGGGAGGGAGGCGGCAAGAGAAATAACACAATCCATGTACTCAAAATCCAGGACCTAGCTCATCTCCTGACTGAAGTTATAACACTTTTATTTTTATCTTGAGGTTTGTTACTTCCACAGATTCAAAAATGTTTCCCTCCAAAATAGTAGTTTTTCACTGTAGATTTTATGCGCTGTATTATTTACTATTGAGCCCTTTCTGCCATGGAGTGAAACAAAATCTTATTGTGGATTTAGATTTGCCTTTCCTCTTGCCATGCTTCTAGTACCACTATCCATGAACTTCCTCCATGCTTATACACTCATGCTATTCCATGACCTTCCAAATGAGAACTTGCCTTATAACGAGAGAAGTAAAGCAATGAGTTGATGTACATTCCCTAGTGTGACTCTGCACACTAATTCCTGTATGGAAAATGTACTCTTTGTAGAATGGTGGCATGGTTTATTGAAAACTTTGTTACAGCACCAACTGGGAGACCATACGTGATGAGGGTTGGGTGCTGTCCTGTAAGATGTGTATGTATGAGGGTTTTGGCTTTTCTTCGTAGCCTACATGTGGGCTTGAGAACCTAGTAACAAGAGGGAGGATGTGCCCATCACTATTTTTTTTTTAATGAATTAATTGGAAAAATGTGCTTTCTTTCCCTATGACTAACAGCTGCTGGCTTTAGAAACGAAGGCTTTTATATACAAATTGCTTTCCTTGAATTGTAAGCTGAGATAACCACCTGGCTATTTTGGGCTTCTGTGGCCTTTGGGTGAACAGGTCAAAGTGGGTTTCAGTGTTGGCTTTCACAACTGATGGTGTCAAGGAGATAGGGCTGCTATTAGACAGTGGGGCAGGAAGGAGTGAGCATAGTACTGGGGTGTTCCCTGTGATGGTCAGAGCCTCAGAGATGGAGGTTCAGGCCATCTCACCAGGTAAGGAACCCTGATCACTTGAGGTCATAATAATTTGGAATGAGGATCAGCGGAGAGGAGTCATAACTAGCCACCATTGCTAAGGGACTAGTGGTAAAAATGAGTATCACAACCTTATGGTTTCCACCATACTTCCTTGCAGGAATTTGTATATTTACTTATGCTAAATTTTTAAATTTGTTGTATCTATTAAGTTAATTTTCCCCTTTTCCCTATATGCTATTGTGCTATATGCTGTGTTTTAGAAATCGTTGACTATCTAGTTGAGTCCAAAGGAGAATATGGGAGACAGGATCATGATAGAACCACGTATCTGGATGCAGTAAATAATGAGATTTTAACTATTCTCCCTTTGGGAAGGGTACATTTTTAGAGATGAGGGGTAATTGTGTTGTCCCACCTAGTAGCAATGGGTTAGGGTGGGAAGGAGGGTGTTAAGCAGCCACAGTAGCGGAGTGTGGAACATATCTGCACTTTCTGTTTGCTACTCAGCATCCAAACCTCTGCTTCTCTCTGGGAAAGTCTCCTTTTATGAGTCTTGATAGGAGGCAGAGTCTATTTCTACCTAGAAAATTTTTTTAAAGTTTTTAAAAAATTCCACGTAGTTAACATATAGCATAATATTAGTTTCTGGTATAGAATTTAGTAATTTATCACTGACGACACCCCGTGCTCAGCAGAAGTATCCTCCTTAATCCCTATCACCCGTTTAACCCACCTCCCCACCCACATTCCCTCTAGTAACCCTCATCTTGTTCTCTATGGTTAAGAGTCTGTTTTCTGGTTTGCCTCTCTCTTTTCCCCTCTGATGTTCATCTGTTTTGTTTTTTAAATTCCACATATGAAACTGGACCACTTTGTTATAGCATACACAAAAAATAAATTTGAAATGGATAAAAGACCTAAATGTGAAACCATCAAAATCCTCAAGGACAATATAGGCAGTAACCTCTTTGACATTGGTCATAGCAACTTCTTACTAGACACAGCTCCAAAGGCAAGGGAAACAAAAGCAAAAATAAATTATTGGGACTTCATCAAGATAAAAAGCTTCTGCACAGCAAAGGAAACCATCAGCAAAACTAAAAGGCAACCCTCAGAATGGAAGAAGATATTTGCAAAACAGCATATCTGATAAAGGTATGATAAAGAACTTACCAAACTCAACACTGAAAAAACAAATAACTTATTTTTACTTAGAACTTAAAAAGTCTTGATGCTCAGTTATACAGCATTCTTGGCATCTGAGAAGCATTCACCTGACTTAGGTGACTTAGGCCAATCACACTTGCTTGGTCCGCATTTGAGTTTGATGGTAGAGATACAAAGCCACTACCACCTGCGAAGAATACATTTTGCAATCTGAGCTGCATTCCAATCTTAGAGGCTATCATAGTACTCAGTTTGTGGAATACTCAGTAGTGGAAGTGAAAGTGCTATTCCTTCTAGATGGATTTGTGCCAAGGGGTGGCGCTGCCTTGCCCCTGTTTTCTGCTGTTTTCTGAGCTCACTCCCCTGACCCTCTTGGCAATTCTGGAAGCTACCTAATATACTTTTTTCAATAAATTGGTTTTCTGCTTACGTCATCCAGGGTCACTTTCTGTTTTTTCCAGCTAAGAAGCCTGAGTTGTGCATGGAGGGCACCCACAAGCGGCATATGAAAGGAACCTCCTTCTCTGAGAGTTGACCATTCTAAACCCACACACATGTGGGATGTAGGCTATGTCTCCAAAGGATCCCTAGGACCCAACTTGCTCAAAAACCTCCAGCAAGACCCGCGTGGTTGCTTAAAAACACCATCTATAAACAGCTGCTTATCCCCGGTAGTGGGATGAGGTTACTCCTGTGGTCACTCCGACTACACCATTCACAGACTGTCTCAATGTTCTGAGTCATCGGAAACCTCAGGTGGGCTGTGAAGGCCCAGGAAATGTTTGTGGTATTTTCATCCTGATGTTGCAATGAGAATATGATCTACAAATCATGCTCAAAATGCTGAAGAGGCATTAGCATACGCTTTTTAGAAACAAACGAGTGAACTAAAGAGGGGCAAGTAGAAGGAAGTGGGATCCAAAAATATGTGGTTGTTATTTCATTCACAAAGGTGAAAATGATTGAAGGGTGGGTAGGAGTTTTTTGGTACCTTAGAGTGGAAATCAACAAGGAGCTTATTATACAAAAAGGAAGAGAAAAGGCAAGTTTCCAGAACAACAAAAAAATGGATGAATTTTTTTCTGAGCAGCTCCTGAGAACATTAGCTAATCACAGGGCTTGGCTAAAATGGGCAATTTGAATGATCTAGTTGTTTATTAGGGGAGAAAAAGGGAAGTAGAGCATGCTTATCTTTTTTTTTTTAATATGAAAAATATGTGGCTGTTCAGAATTCTCATGAATAGGGAAGAACGACTGGAAAATGTAACCATGGAAAGCAAATCAGATAACAGAGGTGAAAATGGGGAGTGTTTATGATCTGAGGAAGACGAATGAAAGCAATTTGAGGTTGAATTGAACCTCAAGGGTGCAGAAGTTCCAGTATTGAAAGGAGAATTCTGTGGTATGACCAGAGAGAAAAAGCCAGCACTGAAAAAATATATATAAAGATAAATTGTGAAATACTATATAAAGGTATTTTCTCCAAGGCGAGACTCTTTTTGTCTGTGGAAATGCAGAAGGTAATTATATGAGAAGTACAAATAAGGACATAATTCCTATGGATGAGCATAATACTTTAAAATAGTGCTTTGTAATACTTTTAAAAATCATTTATAAAATAATTTATAGTTTCCAGGATTAAGGTTTTTCTGTAGTTCAGTGAGCAAAGGTTTGAAATTTGCAGGTCTGGATTCAAATCCTGCCTCTGTCAATGTATGTTCACCGGGGCTGCCAGAACAGAGTGCCAGACCAGGTGCCAAACGACAGAAATTTACTTCTCACAGTTCGGAAGGCTGGGAGTCTGAGATCAAAGTGCTGCCAGGGTTGGGTCCTTCTGAGGGCAATGAGAGAAGGCTCCTCTGTCCTTGGCTTCTAGATGGTTGTGTTCTCCCTGTGTCTTCACATCATCTTCCCTCTGCCTCTCTGCATGTCTGTGTCCAAATTTCCTCTTCTTATAAGGACACCAGTCTGGTTGGATTAGGACCCACCATAATGACATTGTTTTAACTGAATTACCTTTTTAAAGCTCTTACCTCCAAAAACCAGTCACATTCTGAGATAGGATGAGGGAGTTAGGACTTCCACATATGAATTTTAGAGGAGACACAATTCAGCCAGTAGCAGTTGCTTACCATGCTTTCTTAAACAAGTCACTGAATTCTTCTGAGACATTTTCCTTATCTTTCAAATGGGGACATCTTGTGAGATGAGAGGTAAACCACCAATAGTCAGGGCTGGCACATAATAAGGATTAAATAAGGATCAAAAAAAAGTCAACAAATATTATTGCTATTGTTGTGATAAAGTTCAGTATGAGCACAGAAAAGGAAGCCCTCAAAATTTAAAAATTCCATTACTCCAGCCTGTCAGTGAGTTCAGAAAGTTCTCCATGCTCCACAGAACTCTTTTCTGATCCTCCCAGTCAGGGGTGTCTCTGAGCCCATGTCAGCTCCTTTCTCCTCTTCCCTGACCCACACAGCTTATCAGTATCTCTAATAGACAGCTGACTAGGGGGAAAAAAAAATCTAGTTTTCTGTTCAGTTACTGTTTCAGATGAAAAAACAAACAAAAAGTGAAGTGAAAAGGGAGAGTTAGAATATACTAGATTTCTTGGATACCTGCAATCTACTTTTCTAATCACTTTTAAACCAGTTTTCAGAGGGTCCGGCGTGTTGGAGGTGAAGCAGAGAGCAGCCAGCAGAGGGCAGAAAAGCACCAGGTAGTCGGGCCTGTAGAGCCACTCTGAGGTGTGGGAGCCATCTTGGCAGGTGGGTGTCCCTCTAGACCAGTGGTTCATGCATTTTGCTGCCTTAGAGCCACACAGGGAGCTTTCCCAACTCCTGATGTCTCAGTTAAAGTCCAGACTGACCAATTAAATCAGAATTTCTGGGGCCTGAAGTCGAGCATCGGTATTCTTTAAAGAACTTTAGTTGTCCTAATGTGTAGCCAAGTTTGGGAGTCACCCATTAGCTGTGGTAGAGGTAAAGAAGTAGAGCTAGAGGTTGTACTGAAGAGAATATTGGGGCATAGGTGCCAGGCCACGAGAGGCCCAAAGGACCCAAACTGGGATTTGAGAAAAGACTGGGACAGAGATGAGTAAAAACCAGCCAGGGTCATTACTCAGATTATAACCACCATCCTAGGGAAGTGGGTTTTGACAGTTTCTAATTTGGGAACAAATTGCAAGATATTAGTAGAGCTTTGAAGGTATGCCTTCAGATGCATTGGAATTGTTGGAGTTGCTGATAAATGAGATGACATTCAATAGGGGCTACTTGATGACATATGGCAAATGCAAAATGAAAACAGACCAAGTTGGTAAGAATATGAAACAGGGGTGAAGGTTACCCACCAAACAGGTGAAGGCAGGAAGTAATAAGAAATTTCTACGCAGGAGCCCTATGTGAGTGACTAAGGAACTCTCCCCACTGACTGGGTCCAGGCTTAACTTTGGTGTGTAAATCACTTGTATGAAGGAGAAATGTAATTTGAAGAAGGTTCAAAGAAGTACTATGAACTCTGAAGTCTAAAGAAAGTACAAAGGGAGGTTAGCAAAGAGTTTTTGTGAAAGGAGAATTTTTAGATTATAGAATTAATAGAATACAGAAGGAGGAAAAATTCTGATGTTACTCACCACTCATTCTGTTCTTGGGATGAGTCAGAATATGGACCAGGAGAGTTTAACATGTATATGAGGAAAGACAATTGTGGCAAGGACATCTATTTGTTCAAAGTGTGATTGCTACCTGAGAGGTAGTTTGAGGTGGAAGTGATGAGAACTTGTTTGTCAACCACTTGAAGAAAATGATTTGTGTGTGTGTGCGTGCACGTGCTCTGACTTAAATAATATTGGCATTTTTAAACTCTGTTATCCTAGAATTTTAATAATCAGTTTTGAAATCCTGACAGACCACAAATGTATTCCTTTGAAGCAGTGACTCTCAAAATTGAGTGTACGTCAGGATTGTTAGAACACAGATAGCTGGGCTCTCAGAGTGTCTGATTCAGAAGAGCTTGTGAACTTTTCTCACAAGTTACGAGTAATGCCAATGCTGCTTGTGTAGGGATTACACTTTGAGAACCACTGTTTTCAAAGGAAAATCGTATTTTTGTGTAAAGAGGGTAATTCATGACTGCAGAGGCAAATGGAGAATGCTCGCCTCTCCTTAGCTCAGTGATTTCAAGTTTGTACACCAGAGTCACCTTGGAGAGTGTTAAAAATACTCCACCCCAGAGAACATGTCCTACTTGATGTGGCAAGTGGTTTGGGCATCAGCATTTTTAAATCCATAGGTGATCGGCAGTCAGGATTGAAAGCCACGAGCTAGCTAGCCAGCATCCTGGTCTAGCTGGTCTTAAGTCTCCGGATAGCCTCAGAAGTTACACAGTCAAGATTAATCCCGGCTGATATTTGTCAAGTGCTTCGTATGGGTCTGCACAGTGGAAGCTCTTCACGTGGATTATGTCACTTAAACATCCCAATAAGAGATGTATTAGCCGTTACCTACACGAACAGTGTTTAGGGCTTATGGCTCTGCAACAAATTGTAAAAATGGCTGAGACTTGGCAAAAATATATTGGCTCCAAAACACAAAAGGAAAACTGCAAAAGTGAAATTAATATTAACCATTTTTACAGTAAGATAATAAAACTGTCTTCAATATTTTAAAAACAATGTCTTATATTTAATAAGGTGTCTAAGTGCCTTCTCAAAGATGCTTACTATTTTGTAAGGTAAGACTTGCAAAGTGCCCAGTGACTATGAATGTCTTCAAATGGCCCTGCTCACCATAACCTGACACAAGAGATATTATTAACTTTACTTTGTAGATGAGAAATTTGAGGCACAAAGGATTTAAGTAATTTGCCTTAAGTCATATAGCCAAGTAAGGAATAAAGGAAAAAATTTTCACTCAGAGACTGACTTTGTGAGTCATTGAAATGACATGTAATGTTCATACACACATGACTTTTGACAAAATTCCCCTGAGAAGCTGTAAAAGAATTTCAATTTGAGGCTTTTAAAACCCTTTCAGAGAATCTACAGATCCCTAATCTATTTGGTCTAAGTTCAACAGGGCAGCCACTCGAGAGGCTGCATGCAGACCATGTGGGAATGGCACTTCCCTGCAAGGGCCACTAATTCATGCATCTTGGTTAGAAGCACAGGCCTTGTTGAATATTGCCTGAAAAGAAGAAAAAGTTAACAAAGTATTCAGAGGACCCCCTTGGCTCACTTTAAAATTATATGCTCTTGATTATTCTGTAGGACTTGATGCCTTCAATTTAAAAAAAGAAATGGGGGTGCCTGGGTGGCTCACTCAGTTAAGTGTCTGACTCTTGATCTCAGCTCAGGTCTTGATCTGATGGTCGTGAGTTCCAGCCCCACGGTGGGCTCCATGCTGGGTGTAGAAGCTACTTAAAAATAAATAAATAAATAAACAAACAAATAAATTAATTAATTAAAAATAAAATAAAATAAAAAAAGAAATGGAAACAGGAAATTTCAGTGAAGAGATGTGTCATGTTTCCACTACAAAGGTCTTTGCAAAATGTCCTGAACTCATGACTTACTGTCAGAGACCACCTATGTCCTCACAATTGGTAGAAAGAAGGAAATATTAAGCTGACGGCGTAGCAGACAAATATTTATTTAAAAATTGTCACCCTCTAGCATGGAAGCTGATCATCTCCTTGAGTTTGGAATTTTTTCTCCTCTCCTGCCATCTGCTGGTGCTTCTGAGACACATTTTCATTCATCTGTCCCTGATCCCAATAGTCATTCCTATAATACTTGTTTAGTTTTCAAGGTCATTACTGATCAAATCAAGCCACATACTTAGGAAATTCAGAATGTTTTTGTGATGTTCAGGACAAAGACATGACTTATGATTCTTTTTATATATCTATACCAGAATATTTTATTTCTGCTTGATTTTTTGCTCCTCACATTTGAGCTAATTATGTGACATTGTTAAATAATGTGACTGTGAATATATACACATCTACACTTTAAATAGAATGGAAAACCAAGACATGCAATTCTATTAAACTGGATATTTATTTAAGCATATGAACCACTAGTTGCTGCGGTATTAAGTATTAAAAGAAAAAAATATGCTTTTTAAAATTTTCCTTTTGAAACTGTAGGGGCAGAAGGCAGGTTGCGCCAAGGCATACCACTTTGTCATGAAAATTATTTCAAGCTAAAACAATCAAGGCCCAAAAGACTGAGGGAAGAAACTTTGATCTTCCCCCTAACTGCTTAAAACAATTTAGATAGAGTACCTGCTCCTGGGGAAAAAAACAGATCACCACAGATCACTATAGCATAATGTGACCTAGGTGTGGTAGACAGGCAGGAACTTAGCAAAATCTGTTTGTTAAAATTCCTCTCTCTGTCCCTTTGTTTCTGGGTGGCCCAGCAGCCATTTGTTGGCCAAACATTTAGTCTTTTTCGTCTTCTGAATTGCTTTCCTTCCTTTTGAAGTCCCAGACCCCTACCTCCTCCTTAGTTCAGGATGACATACCCACCTCATTTTGCCTGTCTTTGAAATCTCATGTCTGTGTGGTTTCCTGGTAAGTATGTCATTAAATTTTATTTTGGCCTGTTAATCTGTTTCATGTCCATTTAATGCTTAGACCAGCTGGAAGAATCTTGAAGGGTAGAGTAAAACTTTTCCTTCCCAACAAAATGAATCCTTGACCCTAGCTATTGTTGCTGAATTTCTGGTATTAGGTTGTTGCCACTATGATATCTGGAGTTAATGAAAATTTGTTCAGGTTCATTCACGTTGTTAAACATTAAATCCATTTCTCAAGTTATCTGAGATTTTTTTTACCTTTCCACCAGTCATGAAGATTTTGTATAAAATCTCAGATCTCCAACATTTCTGAAGAAATTAAAAAAAACAAAACAAAACCTGACAAACTGGCCTACTCCAACATTTGCCAACTTTTCTGTAACCTGCTGTATCTATTGGGCCTCCCTCTTGGGGTTTTGGAGAAGGGTCATCAGTCTTCCTCCTGAACTCCAAATTGGCAAGTGCTTTCCCCCATGGCACCCCAGTCAAGTCTACCAAGCAGTGCAGAAAAACTTCATCATAGAAAAATCAAACCCAAAATGATAAATAATGAATAAAAAGCTGAAAGAGACTCCAAATCATCCCAGCCAATCTTTAAGTGAAACCAACAATTAAAAAAATGAAGAACAGAGAAATAAAATGCATACTTTGGAAGAGTTAATTGAACCTTTTGATTTACCAAATGTCAACATGTAATTAATTTGTGTTTTTTCTCGATTCACAGTGGCAACCAATACATACAAGAAGCCTGAACGTGATGTGTTTGTTAAGGGACATGATGAACAATAAGTGCTTGAAAATTAGGTTGAAAATTCTTAGTTGAAAAAAGTATTTTGAAATATTGATATTATTAGTAAAAAAGTTTGTTGAAAGGCTTGACAATTATTCGTCTGCTAAAATAAAACTAAACACAATTTGTTGACTAAATGCCAATACTAAATGCTTGAAAATGATTGGTTCTACCTTATATGTACCATTTTTATATACTCTGAATTTCCAGCTCACTTTCTCAGTCCCATTTATATAGATGGGATGAAAAAAAAAAAGAAATATCCAGAAGTCTTTAGTGAAATTGGATTAATTAATTGGTTCCAGTGTGTTTATTGTGCTAATGTACAATATATTTTTGTAATGCCTTATTCCAAAGCTTCTAGTTTCTTAAGCAAAAGATGTTTCCTCACATTTATAGCCAGGCTACTATTGTTCTCCTTCTCATTGTAATATAATTTTAGAATGAGAAACTCCACAAAGAAAAAAAGAAAGAAAATTCATTTACCCTATGGCAAGAAACAGCAGGAACAGAGTTTGGACTCGATTTGCCCAAGATTCGAACTAGGAAAAAAAGTGAAATAAAGTCCCAGGTTTCTGGCTTCTAAGTCCAGTGCCCTGCCTTTTGCAATTCAAAGGAATTCCAGGCATAATCAGCAGTGTAAATTGTAAATATAAAATGAAATCAACACTCTTTAACGGTACTTCTAAAACTGGTCAGTTTTCTCACGGAGTCCCTTGGGTGGACACATTTTGCTGTGATTCATAAACTGGGTCAGTGACATCACAGCATTGGCAGGTTAGGAAAATGGCAGAAACACCGCTCCACATGAATTCTCCTCTATAAGGGTGATTCCAAAATTGCATACCTTTGATGTCTTTCTCAATGCTCTACCAGATGTAGAAATCCACGGACACCTACCTGATAAATTCCCAAACAGGTCGTAAGCCTCTTAGATCATGCGGAGAAGGCACCAGGCTGGAAGCATAGGCCGAGTGGAGCATCCTTGAGACCCACAGCAAGGAGCGCTGGCCAGGGAAATTACATGGTTCTGAGACCCCAGTGTGACCAGTGGATTTGCAGACAAAAGGTGATAAGGTACATGAGTTATTTGTTCTGTTTTTAATTTTTAATTTTAGAATTATGTTTTTTGTCTTTTGGCTGGAACAGTTTCAAGAGAGGATGTTCCAAGTTTCTAGGCTGTGGATGAGATCAGGGATAGTATAAGGCTGAGTCATTCTTTCACCAAAGCTTACTACGCTCTTGGTTCCTATAGGTATTTTTGACACCATGTTCAGAAATCATGTTTTTAAAAATAAAACACCAAGTCACTTGCCTACTTTCTGATCAGCTTATTGTTTTCAGCAGATTACTTTAGCTCTTAGATGTGAATTCAGTGTACTTGAGAGTATAAAGTAATCCTTTAGAAAATACACATAGTGCAGTCAAATACATTTGCTCATAAAAACTTCTGGCTCTTCGAAAAGCACTGAACCAGAGATAGGTATATTCTCAGTGCATGTCACTGAAAACACTCATATAAAACCCCCTCTAGCCATTCAAGTTTAGACTTGTGTACAATATAGCTTTTGTTCAGCAGTTTTATTTTAATCTGAATGTGCAAAGACTTTCAGCAACTGCTCTTTATAGGCCTACATGCCACATAATGTTGACAAGCGAGCTTTTTATTGATGCGTAAAAGCCTTTCTAGTCAAACGAGTAGGCATAGCTATCTATTTTTCCTCTTAATATGAATATGAATCTTGTGCTTCCTGGTTCAGGTATTTTGGAGCCTTTGAGAGGGGTGGATGGTCTTGTGCTTTCTAGAAAATGTACCCAGTTTGATACTGCAGCTAAGCTCCTGCAGAGTCCCACATTTGCTGCAGGGTTACATTCATTGTCATACCTTCTAATTCCCCACCTCTGCCCCCTCCACTTTCTTTTTTATCAGAACCATCTCCCAGTTAGGGACAATTAGGTTTTATTGTCCTAGATCTAGACACTCAGAGGACTCCGGTAGCAGCCCGCCACCATGGAAGATGTCTAACTACACTGAGACCGGAACACTGGAGAGGACATGTGTAGGCATTCTGGTTGGCAGCCCAGCTCAGCCCCAGCCGACAGCCAGAATAAACTTCCAGCCATGTGAGTGTGCCATCTTGGATTTCCAGCTCAATCGAGCCCTAAGGTGACTCCGGCTCCATCGGTTATCTGACTACAAACTCAAGTGAGAATTGCCCAATTCAGCATTTTGCCCAGAGAGAATTTTGGAAGGGATACTCATTAAAAAGTTGGGAAGGACCAGGAAGAGCTGCTGTTAGTGGTGGGTTTACCTCTTAGAAACCTGTAGTAATCTCAAACATAGCTCTCACATTTCTGCTTTCCAGGTAAAATCAGTGGGATTCTTTCATCCCTCTATCTTCTCTTTTTTTTAAAGATTTTATTTATTTATTAAAGAGAGAGAGCGCACAAGCAGGGGAGAGGGAGAAGCAGGCTCCCCGCTGAGCAGGGAGCTGGACCCAGGGCTGGAACCCAGAACCCTGGGATCATGACCTGATGAAGGCAGACCCTTAACCAATGTAGCCACCCAGGCGCCCCTCTATCTTTTCTCTCCACCTCTTTTCTCTTTGTACGTAACCTCTATCAACGTGTCTGTTGCCATTTTGAGACAGGCTTTTTTTTTTTTTAAGGTGTCACTCTAACTGAATTGTCACGTGAATGCTTGCAGTTTCTCTCTCTGTCCCTGAACAACCTTGGAACTGACACCATTTTTCTCTCTGCAATTCTTTCACTTGCTTTGTTTCCTGAGTTTGAATCTATCCCATTTCTACTTGCTGTTTAGTGATCTTTTTTTCTCCTCCTAATTCTTTGCCAAGGTTTATTTTTCTTTCTTCTAAACACTACTGTCCCCACCCACCTCTTGTTTTAAATTACATTATAATCAATTATGGACATTTTATTTAGAACAAACTTACAGGATGGTAATTGTGGAGAAAATCTGGAAAAAGAGAAAGACCTTATAGTTATTTAGTCTGGAGAAAGTATTGTTCAGAGAATTTCACGTATGTGAAATAGAAAAGCAATATACTTTAGCTATGTAATGAGAGGATGTGGCTAAATGTGCATAGGACGTGAAAGGTGATTAACCTCCCCCAGGAAGGCTTCTTCCGGCTCCCTTCAGTTGGCTGGAAGTCTTCTCTTTGTTCTTCACATGATGTCCTGTAGTGTGTCTTGTTGATCCTCCTTTTGGAAATCTCAATTTAAAGTCACTGTGTCTACAGTAGGCCTTTTTCCATTTAAAAAAACAAAACAAAACTCAACAATCTGTTTCCCTAAGAGCACTGATTGCAATTTTGTAAGTACTACAATTTAAAAACTTCTGTGGTTTCATAATTACTGCTTCATGATTACTGTTGTTACGGGTTTTCTCTCCCACTGGAATGTAAGCTTCTTGCGGAGGTGGGGCAGTTCTGCCATCTTTGTTTGCTGCTGATTCGAAAAGATCAAGCATAATATCAAACATACATAGTAGGTGCTCCATGAAGACTTGTCAGCCAAATGCTAGACCACCGTAACATCACCCTCAGAGCTGCAGTGATGGCACATGCGCTTGTTGCAGAAACTGAAGGTAGAATGTGGGAGCCAGAACACTAGAGCTATTTCACTGGTATTATTTAGATAAACAGGGAAAAGATGATCACAGATAAGTTTACCAAGATTACAGAGCTTGGCTATGATGATTTCCCTCATTGGATTTCTTCTTTCTCATTTATAGACATACAAGGAATGTTGAAATTTTAATAACGACAACTCTTAAAGCCTCCCCTTTTGTCCTCAGAAAAAGCTTTAAGATCCCAAGAAACTGCTTGACTTTGCATGTATTTAGGTGTATTTAGGATGTCACCATGGGCAGGGGGTGGCAAAGGGCTGGGATGAGCTCTTTTTGGATGATGCAACTTTCTAGCATCCCTCACATCACACCACCTTGGGTACTAATGTCTCTGCCAACTCATATTATCATCTTGAGGAAGCGATTTTGGTTTCAAAAGGAGGAAGGTTGAGTGCTTTAGGTGAGTGTTCCTGACTCCGTTTTCTACCCACTTTTGCAGGAAGTGGGATCAGTGCCATCTGGATGGATTCCAGAAAAGCAAAACTATGGAGTGGTGGGAGCAGGAGAATAAACGACCTGCAGACTGTCAGTCTGGAGTTCAGTGGCTCTTGTGCCACCCACCAAATCAGGGATCTCATTCAACCATTGTAAGGCTTGTGGTTTTTACCTTTAGTTTTTAATGAATTTTTTTGATAACATATCTTTATTGAAAGTTTTTTTGTTGGTTTGTTGGTTTATTTCTTTTTTTGGGGGGGGTTTTGTTTTGTTTTGTTTTGTTTTGTTTTTTTTAGAGAGAAAGAACATGAGCAGGGAGGAGCAGAGGGAGAGGGAAAGAGAGAATCTTAAGCAGGCTCCACGCTCAGTGCAGAGCTCGACGTGGGGCTCCATCTTATGACCCTGAGATTGTGACCTGAGCCGAAAAGGAGAGTTGGACACTTAACTGAATGAGCCACCCCAGGACCCTCACGTTCTTTACCTTTAAATTGAAGATGATAATTGTGAAATTTCAAATAAATTGCTTATGCAAAATGTTACCACACTGTAGGAAGTCAACCTAGGCCAATTGCCTGATGAATAACCCCTGGAATCCTGACATCCTAATATCCTGTGGTTGTTTTGTACCAATACAAGCATTTACTCTAATTTTTCCATACAGCTTGTTATTTCCCTTAAATTAGTAAACTATAGTGCCATCAAACTGTAGATGGCATACAAGCATAGTTGATATTCCCTTTTATTCCCTTTTTACTTTCTTTCGAAGTGTAGTTTACATGCAATTAAAGTGTACAGATCTCAGGTTTATAGCTTGATGAATTATTTTCTAATGTGTACACCCATATAACCACTACACATATCGAGATAATTTCCTGCACCTCAGATGGCTCCCTCATGCGCCTCTCAGTCAATACTTCCCTCCAAAAGTAACCACTATTGGGGCACCTGTGTGGCTCAGTCAGTTAAGCTTCCAACTCTTGATTTTGGCTCAGGTCATCATCTCAGGGTTATGAGATCAAGCCCCATGTCAGGCTCCACACTCAGAGATTCTCTCTCTCCTTTCCCTCTGCCCCTCTGCACTCAAACTCTCTCTTTCTCTTAAAAAAAAAAAAAAGAAAAGAAAAAGAAAAAAAATACCACTAACCTAACATCTATTCCATTGAAATATTTTATCAGATTTTAAATTTCACATAAATGGAATAATACTGTCTATTCTATTTTGTATTTATCTCAACATGTCCATGAAATTTATCCATGTTTTTGTGTGATTAATAACATTATTTTAAAGAATAGTCCTGAACTCTACAAGGAAATAGTCATTTTCAGAAATACAAATATCTCCTCATCCTCCCTCAAGAGTATTTATCCATTTAGTTTTCCCCAAACATACTCTCCATGGATTCACTGTCCTTCATGTCCTCTCTGAATAATCTAATTCTATTGTTACGTCTGTATTCCACTTCTCTTCATCTCTGCCATGGGGATGGTCTGCCCATCATATCTAATTGTGTAATCAAATTCTGACTCCAGTTTATAGTGCTTTCGGATAAACAGTGATGCTTTAGATTTTAGCAGTCAAGCGTGAAAGAGCACAGTGAACCAAAATTTTCACAAGTCCAGTGGCAAGGGCTTCCTGGTATCCCAAGGGTGATTCATTTATTTCTGCATTGCTAGTTTCATCATTCAGTTTGATTCATCCAGGAAAACAGTGTGTTGAATGTCCCTCAGGGTCAGAGTTTGGAGTATTTTTACCTTAATTACCTCAGACAAGAAGAAGGGAGTGAGAAAGCCAAAAATACAGGAGAACTAAATTTAACTGTTTTATAATGTGTTGAATATGACTCTTATTATATTAAAGACCTGGCACTAATCTGAGCCTGGATGTAGGGCTATCAGGGCTTGATGTCATTAAATATCCAAATTATATCACTGATTGTTATTTTATTTCTATGCTAACCAAGACTTTTCTGATTATACATTAGCAGCTTATGAGTTTTACATTGACAGATATATAGCTCATTGCAAATTAGTTGATCAGTATGGAGATTGTGTATATCAACCTTTCTGAGCCTTGCCAAGTTGAGTGTATATCCTTGGTCAGAACAAATTTGTTGCACCAGAATTTCCAAGTCTGGTATGCTGAAGATCTGTCACCAGGATAAGTGTGTGCTGTTAACTTTTTCCAGGTAATACTCTGAGGATGCTGGGCTGCATTGCCCAGATATTTCCATCAGAACTGAAAGATTTATTCACCCAGCTGTTGAAGGGGAGGGGGTTGGTTGTCTGCTGTCAGCTCTCTTTGGAATTGTCTCTGCTGAGGAGTCGCCTTGTCTAAGGTCTTGTTCCTTCCTAGGGCAGCCCACATGCAGTGACTGGGCAATGTAGAAGAATGTTCTCTTGTCCTAACTAGGGACAACTCTGAAGGGCCATCTATTTCCAGAGCTCCCCATGGGGTCAGCTGTGGCCTTTCTTGAGACTGCATCATGGCTCATTTTCTACTGCACAGTCCTTCTTCTTTCCACACTTGTTGATCCCAAGAGCACTTCCTAACAAACGTCTTGTATACCATATTGGATCTATTTCCTGAGAATTTTAAACTTCAGTACATCCCTTCTACAATGGACTAAATTGTGTCTCCTCCAAAATTCATCTGTTGAAGCCCTAATTTCCAATGTGACTATAGTTGGACATAGAGCTTTTAGCAAATATTATGGTTAAATGAGGTCACAAGGGTGGGATCCCAATCCTATAGGATTCATGACCTTCTAAGAAAAGGAAAAGCGAGAGAGAAATCCCAGGAAAGGCCATGAGCACACAGCAAAAAAGCAGCTATCTGCAAGCCAGAATAAGCGTTCTCACCAGAATGCAGCCACACTGGTACCCTGATCTCAGACTTTCAGCCCCTAGAATTGTAAGAAAATAAATTTCTGTTGTTTAAGCCACCCAGTGTATGGTATTTTGTTACAGCAGTTCAAGCTGACAAATATACCCTCTCTCTGATTTCATGTCTTCAAACTTTGAGAGCAATTAAAAATCATGTTCTCAGAGCTTTTTTCCTTATAATAAGCAGGTTATTTATTGAAGCTTAATATACATACAAAAAAGTGCACGGGGGCACCTGGGTGACTCAGTCATTAAGCATCTGCCTTCAGCTCGGGTTATGATCCCAGGGTCCTGGGATGGAGCCTCCCATCGGGGCTCCCTGTTCAGCGGGAAGCCTGCTTCTCCCTCTCCCATTCCCCCTGCTGGTGTTCCCTCTCTCGCTGTGTCTCTCTCTGTCAAATAAATAAATAAAATCTTAAACAAAATTAAAAAAAATAGTGCACGAATCATAAGTATACACTTCGATGAATTTTTACAAGAGGAACACAACCATGAAACCAGCACCCAGACCAAGAAATACATCATTCTTTCATTCCTAATGTTGGTAATTTGTGTTCTCCTTGTTCCTAGGTAGTGGTTTATTAAATTTTTTCATCTCTTGAAAGAACCAACTTTTGACTCTCTTAATTTGCCCTATTTTTTGTCTCTTTCATTAATTATATATTTTCTTTATCATTTTCTTCTACTTACTTTAGGTCTACTTTGCTCTTTTTTCTGTAGTTCCTTAAGGTAGAACTTTACATTATTGATTTTAGATTTAAAATAATCATTCACTGGGGTGCCTGGGTGGCTCAGTTGGTTGAGTGGACAACTCTTGTTTTCAGCACAAGTCATGATCTCAGGGTTGTAGGATTGAGCCCCACGTCAAGCTCTGCACTCAGCGTGCAGTCTGCTTGTCCCTATCCCTCTGCTTCTCCCCATCCCCCACCTCTCTCTCTTTCCTCTCTCAAGCAAATAAATAAATAAAATCTTTAAAAAAATATACACTCACTGCTGTAAATTTCCCTATAAGCACCGAAATACATTCCTCTTATTTTATGTATTTTATTTTAATTATATTCAGTTTGAAATATTTCTAATAACCCTCATATTTTTTGACCTAAGGATTACTTAGAAATATGTGATCTAATTTTCAAATATTTGGAAATTTTCTAGATATATTGTTATTCCTTTCTAGTTTATTATTTATTTATTTATTTATTTTAACTTTTGTAGTTGATTACTTTGGCAGAAAACATAATCATTATGATTTTGGTCTTTTGATATTCATTGAGATTTTTTAGTGGTATAGAAGGTGGTCTATCTCGCTAAATATACCATGTATATTTGTAAAGAAGGTATGGATTCTACAGTTTTTGGATGTGGTGTTTTATTAATACCAATTCGGACAAAGTGGTTAGTAGAATTGTTCAGATCGTCTCTGTTTTGTTTTGTTTTTTTTTCTGATATTTTTATCTAGTTGTTCTATTAACTTTTGAGAGGGGTGTTATAACCTCCACATGTGATGATGGAATTGTCTATTTCTCACTTTTATTTTGTCAATTTTTTTTTCATGGATTTTGAAACTGTACTATTGGGGACATACATTCTTAGGATTGTTTTATCTTTCTTATGAATTGACCCTTTTATCCTTATTTCTCTTCTTTGTCATGAAGTTTTATTTATATGGTATTAACACAATCACTTTAACCTTCTGAAGCTTACTGTTTTGTGGCATTTGTTTTTCTATCGTTTTACTTTCTACCTGTTTTAAAGAGTGTACATAGTTGGGTCATGCTTTTTAAATTTATCTGAATTTTTTCCTTTTCAGTTGGAATGTTTATTCTATTGATATAGAAAACTAATTATTAACATGGCTAAATTTAAGTCTGCTATTTTATAACTTAATTTTTATCTCCTCTGCTTTTTGTTTACATTTCTCCTTTTGTGTTTTCATTTAGATTAGTTGAACATTTTTATGACTCCCTTTTAATTTAGTCATTGATTTTTTAACTCTAGCTATCTGAATTTTATTTTATTGTTTGTTCTAAGGATTACAATAACCATCTTTAACTTGTCACAGTCAATTTTGGGTTGATATTATACCAATTTATGTGACATGTTAAAAACCTTATAACCATTTATGTCCATTTACCTCTTCCCGCATCATCTTTGATATAACTTTTGTATTTTTGTTTTAAACTGTCATATGTATTTATTATGTATTTATGTAGTTATTAAGGGGAATTATTTTTGTAATTAGTCACACATTTACTATTTACAGTGCTCTTCATTCTTTAAAATGTACATTTGTATTTGGTGTCATTTATATTCTGCCTGAAGAACTTACACTAGGTTTGCTATAGTGATAAAACCTTATTTGTCTCTCATCTGGAAATATCTTTATTTTATATTCATTCTTGTAGGATATTTTTGCTGGGTATAGGGTTCTAGATTGCCGGTTTATATTCTTCTAGCTCAAGAAGAGTTTCTTTCACCATCTTCTGACTTCAGTTGTTTCTGATGAAAAGGCAACAATATTCTGAATTGTTCCTTGTATGTAATGCCACTTTTCTCTGGCTAGTTTTAAGAATTTCTTTTTACCTTTAGAATTTAACAGTTTGACAAAGATGTACTTGGTGGTTTTTGGGTTTGTTTTTTTTTTTTTTTTTTTTTTTTTTTTTTTTTGTATTCTTCTTGTTTGACCTTGCTAAACTTCTTGAATCTATATGTTTATGTTTCACCAAATTTGTGAACATTTTGGCCATGTTTCCTCAATTATATATATTTTTTCTGCTTTATTCTCTCTTCTCTTCTCTAGGATCCAACTATAAGAAACTACATATTTGATTTATAGTCTTGAAATGTAATTTTTAAAAAATGTGTTCCTCTATTATAATATCACTTAAAATGTTAAATTTGAGTCAGTATACAAATATACAATTTAATTTATTAATTTTTTTCAAAGAGTTAATGTTCTCAAGCATTGTAAACTGAGTGAATGTAATATCTGTTTTTACGCATATTGTTAATTCTTTTAAAGGGATTTCCTGTCTTCTTCACAAACAATTCTCTTACCTTTGGACATTTTCCGTATAATTATAAGATTCTGAGTTCTCTTGGGAATTTTCATATATACGCAGATATGTTACCAAAAGTCATTACCAGGAGATTAAACAGGTGTAATCTGAAACCAGTAGTGGATTTAGAGGACACTTTTGTTGTTTAACTCATTCATACAACTGGGCAAAAGCTTCTTAGACCAGAGGAAATCCTGTTTCTTTGTTTAAGGAGTTGGAACATCTGATATTTCATCTCTTCTTCATAAGGCAACGCTATCCTATTTCAATGTAATACTTACATTTCTGGTCAAGGTTAAATAAATCAACAGCATATGCTGACTGCAGTACCATTAGATTGATGGTGGTATGATTGTACAAAATGAACACAGAGAGATTCACAGAATTTTGGAACTGTACAGCATCCTGTATCATCCTATTGCTTCAGTATCAAACCATGCAGAAAAATATGGGCCTAACCAATTTTATTATTTTGTTTAAAGGAAATTTCATTCATCAGTATTTTTTAGCATGTTTTTCTCAGAATTTAACAGCTTGTCTCCAGCTGGCTATATATATGTATATATAAAGTCTGTTTTGCCCCCAAAATGACAAATATCAGCTTTTGATGATATGGAAAAGATATATGTTTGCAATTTAACATAGGTTTTATTTTTAAATAGGCAGTTCCCTGGGGGAAAAAAAACTAATATTGTTACAAATCATCAAGAAATAAAAATGCCATATTGCAAAATACCAATGGTTTGGAACTTCAGAGTAATCAGTGCCATAAGGTATGCACTGTAATTTGGGAATGCACAATTGCCTCCACAGTCAGGCAGAGTATCCCCTTCCTTTTTTGGTCATAGCCTCTCCTGAGACTATGTCAAGGCTAGACACAGAGAGAAGAAAAGGAGGAAAATATGGTTAAGTGTTGCACTCATGACATCAGACTTACAGCTGCATCGGGCAGTAGAAGAATTAGGGGAGGAAGGAAAGAAAGAAATACTTGTGATTGTATCTCTGAACTATTTCTGATTCCTTTTTAATATTTGAAGGTGCAATGGAGTTGCAGCTTAAGAAGGAGTTGGTCAGCTTAAGAAATAGGCAATAACAGGGGAGCCTGGGTGGCTCAGTCAGTGAAGTGGCTTCCTTCCACTCAGGTCATAATCTCTGGGTCCTGAGATTGAGCCCCATGTCCTTGGCCTCCCCACTCAGTGGGGAGTCTGCTTCTCCCTCTTTCTCTCTCCCTCCCCCTGCTTGTGCTCTCTATCTTTCTCTCTCTCAAATAAATAAATAAAATCTTTTAAAAAATAAACAATAACCCAGTACTTTAATATATAGTAACTTGGGGGTGATTTTTTCATCAAGTAATTTAAATTTAGTGTTTCTTAATTATGACACACTATTGATTAATTTTACCAAATGTGCATATTCGAATGATCAGTACACTTTCAATTATTGAATATAACTTTACATTTATGTAAAATCCATCAGAGCACTCTTTGACCCCTTTTGTGCAGCCATGTTTTGTATCTTCTATATCTTTTAACCCTTCTTATGCTGAGTATTTGAGAATTAACTGTGCTACTTTGCTCTCTTCTCACCCAACATAGAGAATAGTTAATTAACCATCACCTTCTAACAAAGACATAGCAGGTACAGTCCCTTACTCATAGGGTTTGTAATCCAGTTAGATAGATAGATATAGAGTAGAAGATTAATTCTATACATCATGTATAAACATCATACTTTGTTTTATCCAATTTGATTTTAAGGAACTCCAAAGCAAGGACAGGCTCTTATACCTTCAAGATTCTACATGGTCTAGGGCAGGGTTTCTTGACCTCTACACTATTAACCTTTAGGGCCAGATAACTCTTTGTTTTGGGGTGATCCCTGTGAAAGATGTTTAGTAGCATCCCAGTAAATGCCAATAGAACCCATCTCCTGTTGTGACAACCAAAAATATTTCCAGATATCCTTTAGGGGCAATATTGACAGACCCTGGGGCCAAAATTGCCCCCAGTTGAGAACTACTTCTTTAGGGGCTCAGCAACTATCAGAAAGAAAATACTTTGAGTTATAAACATATGTCAAGATAAAGCAAGAGTGGGGTGCCTGGGTGGTGCAGTCGTTAAGCGTCTGCCTTCGGCTCAGGGCGTGATCCCAGCGTTCTGGGATCGAGCCCCATATCAGGCTCCTCTGCTAGGAGCCTGCCTCTTCCTCTCCCACTCCCCCTGCTTGTGTTCCCTCTCTCACTGGCTGTCTCTCTCTCTCAAATAAATAAATAAAATCTTTAAAAAAAAAAGATAAAGCAAGAGTTTTCAATTCAAAAGCAAGCAATGGTACCATTCTTTTGAATAAGACGACATATCAGAGCTTTAAAACTTCTGAAGTCAAGTGATAATCCTTTCAAGAAACCATTTTATGGTTTTTTTTCACCTGCCTGTACCCACAGGTATCTGTTTCAGTTTGACAAAGATTTTTGCTATTCCTCCAAAAGTTTTGGATCATTCACTCAGAAGGTTTAGCTCTCTAATTCAATCCAATCCTGTCCTGTTAAGGCCAAGAACTATTGCCAGATGAATGTTGCCAGGTTGGTAACATTCCAAAAGCCCTTTCTAGTCCTAATGAAATGGCCTTTTAAAAGAATAACAAGCTGCATGTGGCTGTCACAAGAGAAGAATTTTATAATATAGAATAAAAAACACAGAAGAGGGGCGCCTGGGTGGCACAGCAGTTAAGCATCTGCCTTCGGCTCAGGGCGTGATCCCGGCGTTATGGGATCGAGCCCCCACATCAGGCTCTTCAGCTATGAGCCTGCTTCTTCCTCTCCCACTCCCCCTGCTTGTGTTCCCTCTCTCGCTGGCTGTCTCTATCTCTGTCGAATAAATAAATAAATAAAATCTTTAAAAAAAAAAAAACACAGAAGAGACCTCTACAATGTTCACAAGTCATCAGCAAAGGGGAGTGCAAATAATGGGTAGGGGAGAATGGAACTATATATAAGTGGTATTTCTTGGTATTTAAAGAGGCTTAAATTGCATCACCATTATCTAATGCATCAATATCATTTAAATAAAATTGCTCATACATAATCAGGGCCAGAAGTGTGTCTTTGGAAGCTCTAGCTTTCCACTTTTCATATATTTCCTGAATTTTCAGTGATACCTCATGGTCTTAAGCAATCTCCTACAACGAATGAGTTAAAAGATCTTTTTAGATCCTTATTTACCCTTTTACTTACATCAAAGAAACAGCACCTGCTACTGACATATTTGTATTAAGCCAAAGCCAAAGTAAAAGTTTCTGC
Organism: Ailuropoda melanoleuca; assembly: GCF_002007445.2. Taxonomy (NCBI): domain Eukaryota; kingdom Metazoa; phylum Chordata; class Mammalia; order Carnivora; family Ursidae; genus Ailuropoda; species Ailuropoda melanoleuca. Next base: position 26,068,509 of record NC_048223.1, read on the forward strand.
ATCCAATTCTAGCAATGGGGGGGGAGGTGGAGTCTTCCCACACCAACAAACAATTCTTAGACACTAGCTGGGTGTCCTAAAATTCAATATGATTATGACACTGTCTACCCAGAGATAACATCAGAGTACACAGGTTAGGAGCTCAGTCTCTCAAAATGTTCCTCTACCCCCAATGGCACACTCCATTCAAAAGCCCAGGTTGTTGGAAGTCCAGGTTGTCACCTGTGCTTCTGACTAATCCATTATAGATTAGAGGTTCCAATGACCACCTCTTTGGGGTCGATTAATTTGCTAGAACAGCACACAGAACTCAGAGAAATATTTTATTTACTAGATTAACAGTTTATTATAAAAGGATATAACTCAGGAACAACCTAGTAGAAGAGATGCATCTGATAGAGTGTGGAGACTCTATGCCCTCTCCGGGCATGCCAACTCTCTTTAATCTCCATGTGTTCATTAACCCTGAAGCTCTCAAAATACCCCCGTTCCCCACCTTTGAGATTTTTATGGAGGCTTCATTACATTATGGAGGTGCTTCATTGGTTATTGGCCATTGATTTAACTAATCTCCATCCTCTCTCCTCTCTCTGGAGGTCATGGGGACTGAAAGTTACAACCTTCTAATCACATGGTTGGTTTCCCTGGCAACAAACCCCAATCTTTAGATGTTGTACAAAAGTCACCTCATTAACATAACAAAAGATGCCTTTGTTGCTGTCATCACTTAGGAAATTCCAAGGGTTTAGGAGCTAGTGCCAGAAATGGGAAGAAGGCCAAATACATATTTCTCATTATAAATCAGACTATCACACAAAGGATGGAGAAAGAATTGGGGATAGGAGGGCCTTCCTGAAAACTAGAGCATCTTAGGTACAGAGCACTTATCATAAAGACTTTCAAACACAAGCATTAGCCTGAGAGAAGATGTCCCGAAGAACATAGAGAAGGTTTAATATTTGTGCAGAATGGAGGAAGGCAAACAGATAATGTCTAACTACCATTCTAAGGCTAGTTGAACACATAAACACATTGTATTAAGCCAGGCCTTAAAGCAGCCACTGCAATTAGTATGTGTCTGCACATTAAAGAAAGGGTAAAGTAACCATAAAGGGAATGCTTGAGGGATCTTGGAGATTGGATGTACAGAGGCAAAGTCTCCAGCAAACAAGGGCAAAATGTGGAGTATTATTAAAATATTCAGACATTTTAGGGAAGAGTGGTCTCTTGAATACCAATAACTCAGACACTTCTTTTGTGGCCTTTCAGTTAAAATACATGTGCAGTGGTTGCACACAGTGATAATAATCTGTGTTATATCGTTATCATATGCTAGAAAATGATATAATCTGTGCAACAATACTTTGAGGCAGGTGATTTTATCACCATCATTTTAGATGAGGAGGGTGAGGCTTACAGAGGTGAAGCAACTTGCCAGAGGTCACACAACAGCCTGACAAGACTCCAGTGCTTAAGTACGTGTCTACTCAAAATCATGGTTCTTTTTTTTTTTTAAGATTTTATTTTATGTATTTGAGAGAGAGAGAGAATGAGAGGGGGAGGTGCAGAGGGAGAGGGAGAAGCAGGCTCCCCCTGAGCAGGGAGCCCAACATGGGGCTTGATCCCAGCACCCTGAGATCATGACCTGAGCCAGAAGTAGATACTTAACTGACTGAGCCATCCAGGTGCCCCTCAAAATCATGGTTCTTTAGCAGAAGTGAATTAGATGCTTCCAGCACCAAATGAGGAGCCAACCACACAAGGTTGTTCTGTGTGGACCCACTTCGCCCTTCTGTCTGTACCCCCAAGACCACAGATGGTTCACTCATGAGATTTGTCTTGAACATTTGGAAACCATTGAACTTGATGGCTGCTAAGTTTATGCTGGTTGTCTTATTGAAGCCACAGCATGGCAGGAGTTGCAATGGGAGCAGTGGGGATAAGGCAGAGAGAGCTTGTCACTAAGTGTGCTTGGTACAGTTCTGACACTCATTGAGTGGTAGAGATTCCTTAGCAATTCTATCAGTGTGGGCAGAACCAGCCCATCCAACAAGGATCCTGAACGATAGTGGAGATAGTCCTAGGCGGCAGGCTACGGAGGGTGGAGAATTCCAGACCTTGTCCCTTTTTTCTCCATGTTGTGGCTTCTAACAGCCATTTTTTTTCCTTCTCTGGGTCCCCTCATGGCATATGAGTGAGAATATAACTTTTAAAAACTTCCAAGAAATTCCTGATTCTGTGAAAGCTCAAGTAGAATGAAAAGTTACTGAGAGGGGAGCTGTGTTATTTAAAGTGAATGTTCACCCTTCAGTGTCAGTAAATGGTGTCTGTAACATGTTTCTGATGCAGGTAAGGAAACATATTGATTCCCTTCCCATCTCTGTCCCCTTACATTTTGCATCTGGAACAGTGTGGATCCAGAGATTAAGAGTCTCCTTATAAACTGTGTGTTCTAGCAATTTTCATGGATTGATGTGCCCTTCTGATTTTCTTATTCCCCATGTGGGTGTCAGTGTTGGGTAATATCTAGAATATGACATCTGTAGCCATGTGATCTGAGTTCTAGTTCTTGATTCTGTCACTTACTAATTGTGTGACCTTGGGAGAATTCAACCGTGGGAAACAGTCCCTTTTTGCCAATTAATAAATCTCTAAATCAGAAAGTTGATATCTGTTACCTGAAAATGTTAATTAAATATGATATTGTACGCTGCATTAGTTAGGAATATTCAGTTGAAAAATGGCAGAAGCTGAGCTCAAGCTGCCTTAAGCAAAAATGAGATTTTATTACCTTTTGTAAATTAAATGTCTAAGACCAATCTCAATTCAAGCATAGATAGATCCACGTACTCAAAAGGTTTCATCAGAATCTTTTCCCAGTTTCAGGCTTGCTTTTTCACTCATAATTTCCAGGTAAGCTCTTCTCAAGAGGAAGCAGGGTGGCCAGTGGGCTTCTTGATGTCCTGACTTGGGTCTCATTTCCATTCTTGAACCATTCATTGTGGTTAGAAGGATGGGGCTCGATAAGTGGCCAGGTGTGCCCAGACATTCTTAGACAATTTGGCTTAAAGCACCCTAAAGAGAATCTTTGGATTCATACTATGTGATAATTCTTCTTGGGCAAAAATTTGAAAACAGTCTGTTGAAAAACCCCTTTGAGCTATCAGAAATCAGAATTCTGATTTCTCACTTAGCTACTTTGTGAAGAAAAATTTCATTAATTAGAACTAGGCAGAAAATTTACTCTGAAATTTGGTCAAAGAGCTTAAAATACCAGGCTTTGGTTATATGCTGCTCCTAGGAGTCTAGAGTGAAGTCTGACCTCAAAGCACATTAATCAAAGGTACAGGAGAAGTGATTTCACCGAAGGAATACCAGAGTGCATTTATCAGAAGTGGGAAATGGATGCTGGGAAGGCAAAAGTATGATGTGCCTGATGGTTATCATACCACCAGACTCACAGAGCATGATAACGTTTATATATACACGATGTTTGATACATATTTTTGAATACCTACAGCAGATAAGGCATTGTCCTAGACACCAGAGCTATAATAACAGAGAGTCCTCAAGAAGCTTTGGGTTTAGTGGAGAGAGGAGGGAATACAGAGAGTAGACAGGTGATATTACTTCTGTTAAGCAGTCTGTAATTGGAGCAGAAGCAGTTGCTATGGGAATTATGTCAGGGAAGCAATGCCAGTGTTGAGACAGTAAGTAACTTCTCAGAAAAGGAGCCATCTATACTGAGACCCCAGGGGAATGGTCGGAGTTAGTCAGATGAAAGTGGATACTCTAAGTCTGTGTCCACAATCTGTCTGAGCTTGAAATTTATCGTCTTGTAAGACTAGCAAAGATTAGACATCTTCAACTGAGCTTTGAGGGCTGTTGAATTTCTCTCTCAAAAGAGAGAAATAGAACAGCTGGCTGAAGTACTTTGTCAAAACTTCAAAAATCTACTCCCAGTGGAATAGGGAAATGCCCTTGCTATGAGTAGTCATTTCAGGGACACCATGCAAAGAACATTTTTAAGACCACCATCATAATTTAACATACCAAATAATACCAAAATAAAGATTTAAATAAATAAGCAGAGGTAAGAAAACATGAAACTTCTGGTCATGTGCCCACTCCTGTGTTTGGCAGTGCACCTTGGTGATATGCTTGAAAAACCCCTCCCTGAACCAGTAAAACCACATGAAATGAGAAAGGAAAATTTCTCCAAGGAAAAGTGAGAAGAGGTGTTTTAAACAAGAAAAGGGTCAACACACAAAAATAAATAATCCAATTAAAAATGAGCAGAAGACATGAACAGACATTTTCCAAAGAAGATATACAGATGGCCAACAGAGACATGAAAAGATGCTCAACATCGCTCATCATCAGAGAAATGCAAATCAAAACCACAATGAGATATCACTTCACATCTGTCAGAATGGCTAAAATCAAAAGCAAAGAAACAAGTATTGGAGAGGATGTAGAGAAAAAGGAACACTCGTGCACTATTGGTGAGAATGCAAACTAGTACAGCCACTGTGGAAAACAGTATGGAAGTTCCTCAAAAAGTTAAAAATAGAATTGCCGTATGACCCAGTAATTCCACTACTGGGTATCTACCCAAAGAACATGAAAACACTAATTTGAAAAGATACGTGCACTTCTATGTTTATTGCAACATTATTTACAATAGTCAAGATATGGAAGCAACTCAAGTGTCCACTGATAGATGAATGAACAAAGAGACAGTATACATATACAATGGAATATTACTCAGCCATAAAAAGAATGAACTCTTGCCATTTGTAACAACATGGGTGGATCTAAAGAGTATAATGCTAAGTGAAATAAGTTAGAGAAAGACAAATACCATATGATCTCACTCCTATGTGGAGTTTAAGAAACAAATGAGCAAAGGAAAAAAGAGAGAGAGAGAGAGACAAAGAAAGAAAGAAAGAAAGAAAGAAAGAAAAAGAAAGAGATTCTTTTTTTTTTTTTAAAGATTTTATTTATTTATTTGACAGAGATAGAGACAGCCAGCGAGAGAGGGAACACAAGCAGGGGGAATGGGAGAGAAAGAAGCAGGCTCATAGCGGAAGAGCCTGATGTGGGGCTCGATCCCATAACGCCGGGATCACGCCCTGAGCCGAAGGCAGACGCTTAACCGCTGTGCCACCCAGGCGCCCCAGGAAAGAGATTCTTAACTATAGAGAATGAACTGATGGTTACCAGAGGGAAGGGGGTGGGGAATGGGTGAAAGAGGTGAAGAGGATTAAGAGTACACTTATCATGATGAGAACTGACTAATGTATAGAATTGTTGAATCACTATATTGTATACCTGCAATTAATATAACACTGTATGTTGACTATACTAGAATTAAAATTTTTTAAAAATTTTAAAAGAAAGGAATTCTGGTCAATGAGCAAATATATCAGAGGTAGAATTTTGAGGGGTGGGGTGTGGGATGGAATTAGTTTCTTGCCAAAGATTTTTCAGCTACATAACAAGATAAATCATAAAATCAAGAATTCCACAGAAAACAGGAATTTAGTGCTTCTTTTTCTCTCACTGTAAATATTCCATGCATTTAATATGGCTAATTTAATATTTTTGATAATATTGAGTCAGGTTTTCCAAGCATTTTTTTCCCAAGTTGAAAAAGATAATAGTAGAAAGTGCCACTTTCCATAGACTGAACTTTGAAATGTATTTCTCATTACCAAGGATGGTCTTAGAGGTGAACATCATAGAACCCTACAGTGTAGGAGATGGACAAACTAGAAATCACCTAGTCCAGCTGTCCCCTTTGTGGGATGGAAATGTTGATGTGAAGGGGTTTGATAGAATTACTCAAAATCACATGGCTAGACCTGATCTTTGTGGGATGCTATGAGTATTTGTTTGGAAGTGAATCTAATGTCTATTTTCCTATTTATGGCCAACTAAGAGAAAACTATTCATCCATTGGCAATGTCTCTTAAGAGACTGGCTTTGGGAAATCTTGCTCTTTTTCCTCCTTTCAGTATCCTTCATTTATCCATCCATCCATCCAGCCAGCCAGCCAGCCAGCCAGTCAGCTAGTGAGCCAACCTGCCAGCCAGCTAGCCAACCAATATTCAGCCACGTATCTGTTTAGTATTAAATTAAGACTTCCTTGCAGCCCATGGAATGGGAGAATATATTTGCAAATGATACTACAGATAAAAGACTGGTATCCAAGATCTACAAAGAACTTCTCAAACTCAATACGTGAGATACAAATAAACAAATCATAAAATGGGCAGAAGATATGAACAGACACTTTTCCAATGATGACATACAAATGGCTAACAGACACATGAAAAAATGTTCAAAATCATTAGCCATCAGGGAAATTCAAATCAAAACCACACTAAGATACCTCCTTATGCCAGTTAGAATGGCAAAAGTTGACAAGGCAAGAAACAACAATTGCTGGAGAGGATGTGGAGAAAGGGGATCCCTCCTACATTGTTGGTGGGAATGCAAGTTGGTACAGCCACTCTGGAAAACAGTGTGGAGGTCCCTTAAAAAGTTAAAAATTGAACTACCCTATGACCCAGCCATTGCACTACTGGGTGTTTACCCCAAAGATACAGACGTAGTAAAGAGAAGGGCCATATGCACCCCAATGTTCATAGCTGCATTGTCCACAATAGCCAAATCATGGAAGGAGCCGAGATGCCCTTCAACAGATGACTGGATTAAGAAGCTGTGGTCCATATATACAATGGAATATTACTCAGCTATCAGAAAGAACGAATTCTCAACATTTGCTGCAACATGGACGGCACTGGAGGAGATAATGCTAAGTGAAATAAGTCAAGCAGAGAAAGACAATTATCATATGATTTCTCTCATCTATGGAACATAAACTAGGAAGATCGGTAGGAGAAGAAAGGGATAAAGAAAGGGGGGGTAATCAGAAGGGGGAATGAAGCATAAGAGACTATGGACTCTGAGAAAATAACTGAGGGCTTCAGAGGGGAGGGGGTTGGGGAATGGGATAGACTGGTGATGGGTAGTAAGGAGGGCATGTATTGCATGGTGCACTAGGTGTTATACACAACTAATGAATCATCAAACTTTACATCAGAAACCAGGGATGTACTGTATGGTGACTAACATAATATAATAAAAAAAACATTAAAAAAATAAATGAAGACTTCCTCAAGAACTAATCATACACAGAAGATAAGACATAGACCTTTCTCTTTGGCTTGGATCTAGGCCTAGAACCTACATTTTTTGACTTCTAGTTTAGGGACCACATTGCTCATATATTAAATGAATAGACACTGACTGTAGGGATATCATAGAGACATGAGCCAAAAGCTGGACTTTGCCTTGACCTGGCCTTCTGCCTTTTGCAGTTTCTGTTTCCATTTTAATTGTGCCTACTGCAATGAGTTAGAGCTTTCTGTGCTTTGAGTTACAGGAATGAAAATTTTTGTGAAGACAGATCAAAAAATTATCAAATAAAACTACTTAGGAAAATTCTACATTCCTGCCCTAGAGAGAAAGACCATGCAGTATTTGGGGAATGGATAGAAGTGATCTATTTTAGAAAGACTGTGTAATGTTTTCTTCAATAACAAATGCTCTATCTTTTTTTTTTAAAGATTTATTTATTTATTTATTTGACAGAGATAGAGACAGCCAGCGAGAGAGGGAACACAAGCAGGGGGAGTGGGAGAGGAAGAAGCAGGCTCACAGTGGAAGAGCCTGATGTGGGGCTTGATCCCACAACGCCAGGATCACGCCCTGAGCTGAAGGCAGACGCTTAACCGCTGTGCCACCCAGGTGCCCCAACAAATGCTCTATCTTATATTGCATCTGAAAATCTAACCCTGAATGTCTCTATAGATTTTGTAAGACGGGAACCCTTGGTAGTTATATGTAGTTATGTGTGGAAGCAGTGGTATTGGTTTTGATCACAGCAAAAGGATTGACTCAGTAGTGGTCCTTAGAATCTTAGATCTTTAGCTCTTGTACTTCCACTCTTAAGTTCTTAATCCTGATATCTTCCACCAAATACAATCTATGGAAGTGGATCCTGCGCTGTGGAGGAAAACAGGACAGCCGCATTGGCCTTTTGTCCGTTCTTTGAAAATAATAAAGTCATCGTTCCTGCCTCAGGGACTTTGCCTGTGCTATTCTCTCTGCCTGGAAGGCTTTTAAGTCTTAATAAGGCCAGCAAATTTTTAACTCAAAGGTCACCCACTCAAAGAGGATTCTCTGCTGTCCTTAAAGTGGCCATTAAGCTTACTGACATGGATTGATTTAAAAAATGAAAGCAATTTTTCTTCCCTTTCTGTGTCCAAACCTCTTAACTTTTCAGCTCCTCCCATCAAGAGGTGGAATCTTACAGATTTAATCTGGCCAATTCAATGAAACTGAAGTTCTGCTGGAGGGTGACAGCCTATGTGGGAAAGAGCCAAGTTGTCTCAGTGTAGATCAGCTGATCTCTATACATGTAAGAGACTCAACACAAGATCAGTAGAGCTACTGAGCCAGCATGCAGATGACCATTGATAAATGAGTGAGACTCCCTGAGTCTAGAAGGACTATGTAACTAGTCTGCAGCAATAATAAATGCTTGTCTTTTTAAGTCACTGAATTTTGAAATCATTAGTTACATAGTAATATCTAACTAGTATATCATCACTTTATATTCTTATCATTATCTTAATTATCTTGTATATTTATTCATTTTTTTACTCTACCACTAAAAAGTAAGCTCTTGGTTGGCCCCAATAACCCAACACCTAAATTACTATGAAATAATTGCTCAATGAATATTCATTAACTGGATAAATAAAAGGGAAGTAACATTCAAGCACAACTGTATGTAAGACACTTTATTTCTCTCTCTTATTTTGATCTTCCCAAGAGCCCTGTGAAGAAGGTATTATTATTCCTAGTTTTCAAATGAAAAGTGAAAAATTTAAATAATATATATGAGTGAAACAGTTATAAAAAATTCAGAGTTTATTACATGTATATGTAACATCCATGGACTGATAGAACTGTTTATTGGCATTGGAAAACATACATTGTTCAGGAACACTCTAATATTTTCAGTTGCTATTTAGTAGTATACAAATATAAGAAATATCCTGTTCCAAAGATACTTAAGAACTGAATACTGCAAACAAAAAAGTGGCATAAATGCAAATTACATGTATGAACCAACACTTTACATTTACTGACTCAATTAATAAGTGCATGTTTTGACATGTTAACTGACAAGCAGTGCAACCCATCGGTGGGCCTCAGAACTGCTGTGTTTTCTGTTAGAAGACACAATCACAGGGGAAGCTCTCAGAGTCCTTGTGTCTTGCTGCAGGGTGGAACCTTGGGGCTTCCTTAAAACAGAGGTTTTATGCTAAATGCAGCTTCTCTCCTCTCATAGATGTGAAGCAGGAGGGTCAGGTCAAACCTTAGGAGTAAGAATAATCTCCATCACACTTAAAGACCAATTTTCTCTAGCCTCATCGGGTATTGGAGTTGTGTGGTGTATTTTAGAGACAGAAATGTAGCAGATTATAGAGTTGTCTTTTCTTTTTTTCACACTATTATATAATTCACACACTAAATGGAAGGCCCTTGAAAAGTAGTTGCTACAACAAGAGCGACAAGCAAGGAATAAGCTGCTATGGGCCAGCGAGAGAAGTGGGTGCATTTGGGGATCTTGTTTAACCTTCATTAACATCCCGACAAGCCTGCCACTGTAGCTATACATTTTAGTTGCAGTATGTGGGGGCTCAGAAAGGTTCTATGGCCCAAGGTTACACAGCCTTGTCAACATCGACCTGATAATTCCTTCCTCCTTATCTCAAATGGGTACTGCAGAATTTGCAACACTTTTATATGGTTGTCTAAAATATGCAAGTTCTTTTGACATCAGCCTTCATTTTATGTGTGGTTTTTGGAAAAAATATCCATCTGCAACTATAAAGGCATTTTCACTTTTATGATGGCTACTTACCATATGAATAATAGAATTTATACCAATTTTGAGTTAGAATGTGTGTTTAGCAATATAGAATGTGAAATGTCATGCTAATGGGATAAATACTCACCAAAAGTAGCACCTTCAGAGGGGTTATCTACTAGAAAATGTCCCTTTGGGGGCAAAAATAATGCCCTCATTGGCTGTCATGTGATTTTCATGTTCAAATAAATCTGACTTTGCTATATAGTTTTCATTTAAACTTGCTTTATCTTATTTAAAAACATAGCCATTCATTTCTCAGTTTGCCCAGGAGGAAATAGGAAACAAAGACAAATATCATATCAACTAAACATTTTGGGGGGCCATGTGGATATTTTAAATAAATATTTGGTTTGAAGAATGGGTAGCATTTGAATCCATTCCTATTTTTCCTCTAACTGCTTTACCTCACCAAGAGAGTAGAATTACACTTGACTTGCTCATATTTATCCTCCAGCCCTGATGATTTCCTGGATTATTTGCTGTTTGTGGCTTTGATGGCATAGTCTACAGCCCCAGGAGGTACTGTTGCAGAGAAGAGAGCTAGAGTTTAAGTCAATTTGATGTGAGGTTTCTGTTTCTCTGATTCAGTGATTCATTAGCCAAGAATTTTTCCCTGAGAAATTAGCTATTCTTTTGGTTTCTCTCTTGGTGATCACTACTGTTTTCCAGTGGCCATAGACCAAAGAATCATTTTATCTAAAAATAAATAGGGAGAAAAATGAGTGTGTCCGGCATGTATCAGCTTCAAGAATGCCCCTTTCATGTCAATGGAACGTGGGTTGGAATTACTGAAAGATTGAATCAATTTTTGCTTGAATCCTGATAAAATCAAGCAAACTTTAAATATTTTAAATGAAAGAGTTAGGGCAAGATGGAGAGAAATACATTGTTTTCATGAAATCAGGTCAAAATGCCGCATTGTTGCAAACAAGGGAAGCAAACATGGACAAGTTGGCTTCACATGCCTCCGTGAGATTGTAAACATCAGTAACAGGGAGCCAGACAAACAGAGCAATTGGAAATATGCAAACATTACTGTTCCCAAACAAACTCTGTGCAATTACAAGCCCAGAGAACACCCACGGAGCTCTCAAACAGGGTACCAAAGAAGACGAGGCTGCTAACTTCTAAGCAAGCAACAATAGGAAAGGAAAAATCCAGCCAGGCTGAGCTTGCCCTTCTCAGCTGGCACCAGAATAATACTGCTTGAAGAAAACAACATGAAGCCTGGCCGTCAGAGAGCCTCAAATAAAAGCTGTATTATAGCAAGTAGTGAGGAAAAGATAAAGTCTTTATTTCTTAAAGAAATGATCATGTTTACAATGTTATTAATGGTATGTATTACATCAAAACAATCTCTGGCTAGTCAATGCAGAAGTAGATGCTGTATCTGTGCATATGGTAAGATGTTCTCTAAAGCACTGGCATTTCATGGTAGACTAATACCTGCAGCTGAGGATTTACATGTAGGCTTAGATGTGTGAGGCCATTTCACGATGTTGCTGATTTCCTGAGTCCTAGAGCAGAGCTTCTCAAACTTTATAATGTGCATGATACAATCACCTGGGGGACTTGTTAAAAATGCAAGGTCCGTGTGCCCCCCCTGCTGTCATGTTTTGGCTGCTCTATCCTTTAGGTCAGTCATCTGCAGAGGCTCTCCTCCTGCTGTGGGTAGTGTTTGGTCCCTGACCTGAATGAGGTGAGTTCTAACTAGGTGTGCTCTGGTCTGCTTGTGAAATGAGACCTGACACCAACTCCACCAGAACTGAGGCCCTGAAAAACTCTCTGTTCTGGAGACATGGTGTTGGCAGGGGTTTGTGCTGGTCTTCTTCGGGTTAATCTCCCTGCACTGGGACTGAGGCAAACTTGACTGAGAGGGACAGTCCTGCCAGAGCATGGGGTGTGGGACTTGGTGTAAGCAAGTTAATCAGCCAATGTCTGTGCTGTGCTGCTTCCCTCAGGTGGCTCTGTGTTTACGCTGAGGGGTGGGGGAGAGAAATGGTGCCAACCAGCTCCTTTGTTCCCAGAGAAGCATCACCTTGAACACCGCATCTCAGGGAAGCTCTCCAAAAAGAGTGAATAATCTTCCTACTGTGTGCCCTAGGTGTTCTTCAAATCACTGTTTCCACACTGTCTTCCCGCAGATTGTTTGCCTACCTTCTCTTCAGTAGCAGAGCAGCGCCCTCTAGGCTCTATCCCAGCCAAGCCCACTGACCTTTAAATCTCCAGGCCTTAGGCCCCACTGGTTGCAAGAGCTCATTAAATTTAGCCTCTCTCATTTCCTAAGCCAGTAGTTTTGGGGAAATGTTCTTGTGCATTCCCCTCTGTGCTGCTCTGTCTATGACCATGGCTCTCTCCCCTCTGCAGCACCTGCAACCTATTTCTTCCCTAAACTATGTCTCTGCACTTCCTACCTTCTTTGATATGGCCTCTTCTCTCCCTTTAGCTGTGAAGTTTCTTCTGTCAGTCTTCAGGTCAATTCTGGGATATTTAGATTGATTTGATAGTTATCTAGTTAGGTTCATGGGACGAGACCAGCCTAGGGTCCACCTACTCTATGACATGCAGCACACCCCAGAGACACTCCCTGAAACACCAGGCCCTGGGCACTACATGATCTCTTCTTCTAAAGCTATTAGTTTCAGGAGCAGGGGACATAACTGGCTTTTCTAACATAGAGAAGAAAGCAGAGACTTAGACAAAATGCCAAGATAGAGGGATTTCTCCAAAATGAAAGAATAAGAAACAGATATAAGTAAACATACGTGACAGAGAATTTAAAGCAACAATCAAAAGGGTACTCATTAGGCTTTAGAAAAGAATAGAAGACATCAGTGAGACCATTACCACAGAGATAAAAGAGTTAAAAAAGAATCAGAGATGCAAAAGGCAATGAACAAGATTGGAAAAAGGCTTGATGCAATGAACAGCAGGGTGGAAGAAGCAAAGGAATGAATTAGTGACCTAGAAGACAAAATAATGAAAAATAATGAAGCTGAACAGAAGAGAGAAAGAAGAATTATGCAACATGAGAATAGATTTAGGGAACTCAGTGACTCCATCAAACATAATAGCATTTGTATTATAGGAGTCCTACAAGAAGAAAAGAGAGTAAAGGGGGCAGAAAATTTATTTCAAGAGTTAATAGCAGCAAATTTCCCTAATCTGGGGAAAGAAACAGACATCCAAATCCAGGAGGCTCAGAGAACTCCCATCAAAATCAACAAAAGCAGGCCAACAACAAAGCAGGCCAACACCAAGTCATATTGTAATTAAATCTGCTAAATATAGTGATAAAGAAAAAATCTTAAAAGCAGCAAGACAAAAGAAATCCTTAACTTACAAGGGAAAATCCATAAAGGTAGCTGGATATTTCCCAACAGAAACTTGGCAAGCCAGAAGGGAGTGGCACGATATGTTCAAGGTGCTGAATGGGAAAAATCTGCAGCCAAGAATGCTCCATCCAGCAAGGCTATCATTCAGAATAGGAGAGAGAGTTTCCTAGACAAGCAAAAACTAAAGGAGTTTGTGACCACTAAACTAGTCCTGCAAGAGATAGTAAAGGGGACTCTGAGTGCAAGGGAGAGACCAAAAGTGACAAAGACAAGAATGGATCAGAGGAAATCTCCAGAAACAATGACAAAGCAAGTAAAAAAAATGGCACTAAATACATATCTATCAATAATTACTTAGAGTGTAAATGGACTAACCATTCTAATCAAAAGACACAGAGTATCAGAATGGATAATAATTAAAAAAAAAAGACCCATCTATATACTGCCTACAAGAGACTCATTTTAAACCTGAAGGCACCTGTAGATTGCAAGTGAGAGGGTAGAGAAACATTTATCACTCAAATGGATGCCAAAGGAAAGCTGGTGTAGCAACACTTATATTGGACAAACTAGACTTTAAAATAAAGACTGGCATAAGAGACACAGAAGGGAATTATATAATCATAAGAGGACAACCCACAAGAAGATATAACAATTGTAAATATTTATGCACCCAACTTAGCACCCAAATACATAAAACAGTTAATAACAAACATAAAGGAACTAATCAATAATAATACAATAATATTAGGGGATATTAATTTCCCACTTACATCAATAGGTAGATCTTCTAAACATAAAATAAACAAGAAAACAATGTCTTTGAATGACCCACTGTACCAGATGGACTTAACAGATATATTCAGAACATTCCAACCTAAAACAGCAGAATACAACAGCAGAATTCTTTTCAAGTGCACATAGAACATTCTCCAGAATAGATCACATATTAGGTCACAAAACAGGCCTTAACAAATATAAAAAGATTGCAATCGTACCATGCACATTTTCTGACCACAGTGCTATGAAACTAGAAGTCAACCATGAGAAAAAATTGGGAAAGACCAAAAATACATGGGTGCTAAAAAACATGCTACTGAACAATCAATGGGTCAACCGGGAAATCAAAGAAGAAATTTAAAAAAATAAATGGAAAGAAATGAAAATGAAAACACAATGGTTCAAAACCTTTGGGGTGCAGCAAAAGTGGTCCTAAGAGGGAAGAATAAAGCAATACAGGCCTACTTTAAGAAGCAAGAAATATCTCAAACACACAACCTAACTTTACACCTAAAGGAGTTAGAAAAAGAATAATAAAGTCTAAAGCCAGTAGAAGGAAGGAAAGAATAAAGATTAGAGCAGAAGCAAGTGATAGACTCTAAAAAATGGTAGAACAGATCAATGAAACCAGGAGCTAGTTCTCTGAAAAAATTAATAAAATTGATAAACATCTATCCAGACTTATGAAAAAGAAAAGAGGAAGGACCCAAATAAATAAAAGCACAAATGAGAGATGAGAAATAACAATCAATATCACAGAAATACAAACAATTGTAAGAGAATATTATGACAACAAATTGGACAACCTGAAAGAAATGGATAAATTCTTAGGAACATATAAACCACCAAAACTGAAACATCAAGAAATAAGAAACTTGAACAGACCTGATAGCCAGCAAAGAAATTGTATCAGTAATCAAAAATCCCCCAACAAACAAAAATCCAGGGCAAGATGGCTTCACAAGCAAATTCTACCAAACATGTAAAGAAGAGTAAATACCTATTCTTCTCAAACTATTCCAAAAAGATAGAAAAGGAAGGAAAACTTCCAAATTCATTCTATGCAGCCAGCATTACTGCGATACCAAAACCAATAAAAAAGAGAACTACAGGCCAATATCTCTGATGAACATGTATGCAAAAATTCTCAATAAAATACTAGCAAACTGAATCCAACAATACATCAAAAAAATCATTCACCACGATTAAGTGGGATTTATTCCTGGGTTGTAAGGGAGGTTTAATATTCACAAATCAATCAACATGATACATCACATTAATAAAAGAAAGGATAAAAACCATATGATCATTTTAATAGTTGAAGAGAGCTTTTGACAAAGTACAACATCCATTCATGATAAAAACCCTCAACAAAGTGGGTTTAGAGGGAACATACCTCAACATAATAAAGGCCATATATGAAAAACCCATAGCTAATATCTATCTAAACCCATATCATCCTATGATATTAGCTATGGGTTTTTCATATATGGCCTTTGAGGTGATAGGATAAGATGGGGGACTTTAATTAGCATTGAGTGTGCCTATTTTAATATAAGATAGAAAAGTCTTGGGCTTAAAGCAGACATTTTTTTTTCATTGAGCATAGAAGTTACACAAAAGCAGAATTTGGTTAAATACTAATATCTTTGTGTCAGAAGAGACCTCAGAAAACCAGAAGGTAAGCTTCTTGACTTCCCATCTAGTGCTGGCTCCACAGAGTCCAGAGGGTCCCCACCTCATGTTCAGGACTAAATACATATCTATCAATAATTACTTTGAAAGCAAACTTTCTCTCATCAGGTGTATTAGTTTCCTGTGGCTGCTGTAACAAATGATCGCAAACATGTTGGTTTAAAACAACAAAAATGTATTTTTTATAGTTATGTAGGCTAGAATTCCAAAATCCTTATTCCTGGACTGAAATCAAGTTGTCCACCTTGATGGAGGAGGGCCATGCTCTCTCCAAAGTCTCTAGGGGAGAATTCATCCCTTGCCTCTTCCAGCCCCTGGTAGCAGCCATCATTCCTTGGTGTGTATGCACACCACTCCAGTCTTCAAAGCCAGTGTCTTCAGATTTATCTCTGCTCTGTCTTCACATTGCCTTCTCTGTGTGACTGTATGGCATCTGAATCCGTCTTTCTCTTACAAAGACACTTGTGATTGCACTTGGGGACCACCCAGTTATCCACAATGGTCTCCTCACCTAAAGTCACTTAATCATAACTGCAAAGACCCTTTTTTCCAAACAGGGTAACATTTACAAGTTCCAGGGATTAGGATCCAATATCTTTGGGAGATTTTATTCAGCCCATCACACACAGCCAACTACCAAGTGACTCATCAGGTGAACTCAAAGATTTACCGGCCTGGTAGGGCAGGATTAAGATAAGACGTCCCAACGCAATTGTCAGTTGAAATATTGAGCCAGTCATTCATGTAGCACTGGGTATCAGTGCAGATCAATTTCTCAGATGCACAGGAAGACTCCCTCCATTTATAAGGCATGTATAGATGGCATTGCGTGCAATGGAATTTAGGTTGTGGGGCACTCTGTCTACACAGCTTGCCTTTTCAATCCCAGCTAAAGAGCAGTGCCCTATCTTTCAAACCAAAAGCTCTTCCTGTAGGACAAGAAAAACCTTTGTTATTTAAACTTTTTAAATGCTTATTTTGAAATAATCATAGGTACACATGAAATTGCAAAGAAATGTACCCAGAGACCTCTTGCACTCAGCCTGCCCCAGCATTAACATCTTGCATCACCATAGTCCAATATCAAACCCAGGAAATTGACATTGATATAATCCACATAGCTTATTCAGAAGATCTCTATTTTTAACTGATTAAATAATAGCAAAGGACTTTTTAATTTTTTATATTTATTTTAGAAATGAGTGGCCAGATGCCATTATTACAGCCTGCCTGTTTCAGCATGCATTTAAAGATGAAAGGCAGACTTGGTTTAGAGGTATAGAAAAGCTCTCGCCAGGAGATGGCACCTTAAATGTATGTTATGAAGCTCATGAGCTAGGAACCTGGTGCACTTGCTTCTCATTCATGCTTCCCAGCATTTCATTTGCTACAATATAGCAAGTAATGAAATAAATTTAAAGGCATGAATCCAATATTATATTCCACTTAGAGTTGTTTAGTTGTTTACATGTGTAGTTAGAGCTGTTATGTGACAGGGTTGTGATTTTCATAGTGGAGCTTCATGAATTGTAATGAATTGTAAAATATTTTTAGGGCAGGCTATTATTTTCTCTGAAAGGGATATTATACTTTTGGTGTTAAGGTCTATGCACTTTTCTTTGTGCCACATTTTCTACTTGTGGTATTGTCAGCCTGAGGACAGGAGAAGGCATTCAGAAGAAGGTCAAAATGAAGCAGCCCAGTAGATGAGTAGATGATGTACTCTGGAGTCAGCACGCTCTCCATGAGGGGGTCAAAAACAGGAGGGAATTCTGGGGGCCCAAGATAACAGAAGCTAAGTCCAAATCTCTCCAAACATCTTCATAATTTCACAGATCAACAAGAAAAATAAAACATAAATCTAATGCCTTTGGCCGGACAAACTCCACATTTCCTGAGGGTAGAAAAACAGAAACTTTTCTTCAGGCTGGGTTAGAGTGTGAGGGGGTTCCTACTGTGTGAAAGACAAAAGAGGAGCTTGAACTAAAATCATCACTAGAAAAAAGAAGACCACAGGAAGTACAACAGTAAAAAAAAATAATAAATAAATAAATAAAAAATAAAAAAGTTGCCTCAAAAGGCAATCCTTCTAGAAAGGTGACACTTGTGGGCGGGTCATCCTTTGGAGGCTGTGGGAATGGGAAAGCAAGATGGGTGGTGGGGCCAGGGGAGAGATGTAAATCTTGTGAGGCAAAAGAAAACCCCTTAAAGAAAAAAGACACACAAGCCCTTCTCCCAGTGCCTTAGGCCCCAAAGAGTTGGGGGAACATGTCGAGCGGAGCCTGGAGCCTGTAATACCTCAGAGTAGTGCAGTGTGGAACCATGCTGGAACCTGAGGTAACAAGAAATTTCAGCAATATTGATCCTGTCTATAAATTTTGATATTTTGATCGTCATGGATTTTTATGTTCATTCTGATTTTTTAAAACATTGCATTGAAATATTTATTTTGATTACCGAGTTTTTTGGTGCCTCCTTAGATTGTATTCTTCCCTCACCTTCCCGTTATTCTGGTCCTGTCTCTGGGGTCTCTGAAGCAGAGGCCTGGGGGCTGGAGCTGTCCTCAAGTGCTGCTCCAGGGAGCTGTACATTCCAGACTTCCAGCTCTATGCAAATGCTGGTGAAACACCTCCAGGAGCCCCCAAAATCGTCTGAGAAAGAACTGTAGGTGCTGGCTGTTGGACATGAGAGCCCACTGACAGATTGAAGGGAAGTGCCCAAGGGATCAGTGGAGATCTGGAGGCAGCACTCACATGATTTGCCACGGAGGCCATTTTCCAATATTGATCTTTCAAAAGCTCCTTAGCTCAGTCCCCACACCAACCTCACTGTCCTCACCTACAATAGTTCTCTTAACTCAGTGGCCTGTTATTCCAGTCAGAGTGATAGACATTTACTGTCAACACGCTCACCCACAGGGTCCCCTGACCTGGAAGAAGTGGTTGTTCACAACGGATGACTGGGGCAAGAGCTGACAGAGGGGAGCCTCGGAGAACCACACCTTGGTCTGTTCTTTCACAGTCTTCATTGGAACCACTGACTTTGATGAGTTATAGATTCTTCTCCTTATTCTGTCTTTATGGAGAGGATCTGGCAGGGTCAAGAGGTTGAATCAGCACAAATATAGGACAATTATTGGAAAACACATTCAAAGTAAATAATGGACTGAAAGTAGATAAAAGGCATAATGTTTGCATTTGGAAATTGTCATGTGTTTTCTATACAAACTCTCTGTAGCTCTTCTCTGTAGGATAGAAGACTATGAATCAGTGAAGATAACCAGCAAAAAATATCCTACCCTATTCACAACCACAGAATTCAAGGAGAAACATAATCAGGTATTTTTTTTCTAGGAGTAAATGGTGCACTGGTATATGGCATACCTTCAGAAACGTGAAAAAAAATTATGTGTGAACCTTAATACATTTTCACAAAATTACCCATGTGGCCAGCACTTAGATCAAGAACTAGCACCAGAAGTCCCTTCATACTCCCACCCAGTAAGAAGTCTCCCCAGGTAATCACTCTCCTGACATCTAAGCCCATAGATTGTTATTCCGGTCTTGTATATTATATAAAGGAATCGATCCAATATGTACTCTATTATATCTGCCTTCTTTGCACAAATATTATGATTGTGATATTCATGTTGTTTGTGGCAATAATTTGTTTATTTTAATTGCTGTAAAATATTCTCTTTTGTGAATATACTCCAATTTATTTCACTATTTTGTAGTCATTGGACATTTGGGTTGTTTTTAGATTGGGGCTGTTAGTTTAATATGGCTGCTACGAACCTTCTTGTGCATGTACATTCCTACCTTCTAGGACATGTCTGGGAACATATGAAAACATTCCTCTAGGTTATGTATAGGAATTAAGTTGATGTGTTTCATAGAGTTTTCCAAGTTTGTATGTTTATGAGTAGAATTGTATATGTACAACTCAGGAGACTGTTACTTAAAGCAGGCAGGATGCCTCTTCCCAAGGTATGAATGCGTGACCATCTTTGAACTTAAATTCCTTTTTCAGGAGAGCATTTTCGAACATGGTAACCCCTTCTGCTAGTCCAATTACAGTATAGCCACTATATCTAACATTTCTCTTATTAGGAACTTAAAATGATTACTTTTCCTATACATGGACATGTTAGGAACGCATTTTCAAATTGAGGGTGGCATCTTAGCGGAGTAGTTTCTAATGTTTCTAATAGGCATGTAGGTAATCCCCAAATCTTATCTTCCTGCATTAAATACTAGACACTAGAAATTGTGCTCATCTATTCAGACCTCTCCACTCTTCATATGTTTAAGCCAGTGTGAGGTCTGACATGTCGCGCACCTTGTAAGAGTAGTTTTAACATTTTTTGCCTCATTGCTAGACTCATCTGCAAAACAAATTAAAAATAAAGTCCTACTCCAACTAGATCAAGGAGGAACCTGGGAATGGCTAGTTTCTAAAACTGATTTTATGATCAGGCAAGATTTTTGAAAACAATACAAAAGAATATTAGAAATTATTGCATATTTGGTATGCTCAAACAAATTGTGTGTATAGAGTCATGGTTTCTGAGGATTCTTGTAAAAAAAAAAGAGAGAGAGAGAGAGACTTGGACATCCAATAAATTGTATGTGTGTATGTATGTGTGTGTGTGTGTGTGTGTCTGTTTGTCTATGGAATAGATTACGAATTATTTTATTTTATTCTGTTCCTTGATACTATGGTCATTCAAGTAGTGTTTTCATTTATTTAACAGATATTTATTGAACACTCACAAATAACCATATTTTTTTAAAGTTATGTGTAATATGATTTCCACCTGAAAGAATTCTAGATATGATACTCACAGAAGTAACTAAATCATAAAGCATGATGATGTTGTAAAAGCAAAGTGCTGCAGGAATGTTCAGAAGGGGAAAATAATTCCTAACCACTTTTTGCCTTTTCTGCTTCACTTCCACACTCCCCCAAACACACTAGAGCAACAATTGCTAGGCTCACTGCCATCCGTGTTTATCATTACCGCTTATTAAAAATGTCAATCTAAATGGTGAGGGTAACATTTTATACAGTTCAAACAGAAAATAGGAGTAAGAAGAACAGCGTACAAGGGTGATTTCTCAGCTTCCCACTTAATTTTAAGCTTCTGCCAAACAACAAAGTGGTCTACTTACCCACTGTTCTTTCTCCAAATCCTGGAGCAGTGCCTGGAACATAGTGGTTGATCAGTAAATATTTTTTGAATGAAGAGTGAAAAGATGACAAAGTAGATGTTTCTGACGCAAAAAATGAAACTACTCTTTGACCTTTGATTGCACCTTTGAGTAAGGAGTCTGCAAGAAGAAAGTGACTATTTAGCATGTAGATTACGTGTGGTGATGCAGACATCTTTGATAGTCATTGAAAGTCCATATGACATAGAGTTTAACAGTGGGTTGGACTTAGAGTCTGAAAGAACTTAGACTAAGTCTCACCCTTCCACTTGCTAATGGAGTGAACTAAGGTTTTAGTTTTCTAATCTGTAAGCAAGGTTGACAACAATAATTTCTATACTCACAGGATTGTTGAGAGAACAACATGAGGTTATGTGGGCAAAGCTCATTGACCAGAGCCTGATGCATGGTAGAGCAGCTCACCGTTAGCCTAATCCTGAGAGTTAGGTAAAGCCAGTCCTTAGGCAGATTCTTTCCTGCTGTCTGTTGGAACACCGGCATAAGGAAAGCATAAATCTAATGATGACTAAAATTTCAGCAGTGGCCTATAGAGCTGTGTCACATTCAACTTACACAACCATATGTGGCAGCTCTGACTGAGCCACCGTCATCACCGTTATTATTATTAATGTTGTTCTATTTCTTCAAATAGTATCTTTAGAAGAAGAAAGTATCCTAAATATTTCAAAAAGCTAGTTAAGCTCCTTTTTGCCTAAGATATGATTATTAATACATTTTATCGAGAGAAACTTAACATAGAAATAGTGATACTATAAAATATGAAATAGAACTCCAAATTGTACTCAAGCTAGATTATAACTATTTATAAATAAACACATGGTTTGGAGAATAATCTTTAGAGTGTTGACATGAAAATGCGGACAGTTGTTTCTAATTTAAAAACTGTACATTGATTCTTGTTATAATACCTATGTCAGAAACACACACACTTAAATATTTATATCTACCGGCTATGAAGGAACTTTCAACAGAAAGTCATTTAAAAATGGAGGGAGGGAGACATTTTTGGAGAAAGACTTTAGAAGAAAAGCGGGAAAGTCATGGGGATATGATGGTAGCAAAATGGGAATTTAGGAGCAGTGGAGAGGAACATACTGAATAATAAGGTGTTAAAAAGGTGATTCTCTTTCAAGCTGCTATTTTTTTAATGTTTAAGTAATCATATGGTATAGAATATTTCCATTGAATTTTCTTATGCTTTACATTGTTAATCATCAACTTTTAATAGAAGTTCCAGGAAGGCCAGGTGGCTCTACGTACTATATGTGAGCTTAAGGGAATAGAAATAACCCATTTTCAGAAGAGCCTTTATGACTCTGCCCCTCTGGGATGGTTTCCTCTTTGCACTTTGAGCTGCATGTCTTTGCTGTCTTTTTTTTTTTTTTTTAGGATTTTATTTATTTATTTGAGAGAGAGTGAGAGAGAGAGAGAGCAGGGGGAGGGGCAAAGGGAGAGGAAGAAGCAGACTCCCCACTGAGCAGGGAGCCCACTGTGGGGCTGGAATCACGATTGGAGCTGAAGTTAGATGCTTAACCAACTGAGCCATCCAGACATTCATGTCTTTGCTGTCTTGACATGCTTGCTTATAGTGCTATAAGGAAGACAGGCATCTTTCTCCATTCCTCCAATCAAGCCACAGTTTGTACTTAGCATTGTATTTCAATTTATCTTGTTTTCCCCCATTGCCATAACCCCACAGTGTTTCTTTCATTTCAAAAACAATTGAGCTTGTTTTACTAACATTTTGAGAAGAGCTCGTGACATTATTAATGTTCTCCATCATTAGATCTATAAATTCTGAAGAACAATTAATTTGGTTAGCCAAGAATGGACTCAGTTGTGTTTCCAAATTAGTGAACTCATTTTCATCCAGATGTTGGAAAGCTTAGAGGGGCCCTACTTCAAGAGTAGAACCATTGGGTCTAATAATTTTGTGTTGGAAGTCCTGTGGCCATAAGAACAAAGTAATCCTGATCTTTGGCTCTTGGCTCAAGCTATTTATAAAAGTTGTCATCTGAATCAAATTATTCAGAGGGGAGAAATATTACTAATACAAAAATGGTTCGCCTTGTTCATATTAATGATGAAATAAACAAAGTTACATCATTTGAGTCCTCAGAGGACTTCTGCACATACTATATCCATGAGAACCCCCAGCATGGTGAGGTTGCTATATGATCCCCATTTTAATGGTGAGAAAGAGGAAACTCAGAGAGGTCAGAAGCCTTTTCAAGGGTTGTGGTGCTAGTGAGTGGCAGAAACAGGACTGGAGCCCAGATTTCCCAGTTCTAAGCCTGCCATGCCAAGATCAGATGCTAAGTGATAGAGGATTAACAGATATAAATAAACTATATTTTGGCCCCTATGGTTGAGATCTTGATCCATGACCAAAATTTGCCTTCTTTTTCTATGAGGCATTTCCATCTCTCCCTGTCCCACTTTCTTGAGATTGTAAATTAATCTCAGCTAATCTTGCTGAATCAGCAGGCAGACTAAAATAATATCACTGGGAGGAATGTACTTTCTTCATTTATCTTAATGGGGCATTAATTTTGAGACTTGATTATCAGAAACACTGTTCCTTTGCACTTACGGTAACCCATGCAGAGCTGCAAAACACAATCAGTTGGCATGAGTTCATCCCATGCTTGTGTGAATGTGGGATTTTATGCCAGAGGGAGAGAGCCCAGGGACAGGAGTTCAGGCACTAGCTGTCACTCTCTGGATGTGGTGAACGTTTCTTCTGTTGCTTTTATACATCCAGGGGTTGATCCCCAACTCCTTATCCTCCTGGCTACAAGAATAAAATTTTTCCAGACATGCACGCATATCAATGCTGTTTGCGTCAGGTCTCTTCAAAGCCAATCACAGAAAGTGTGTGAGGGTGGTGGGGGTTGTCACATTCCTGAACGATCTTAAATTTAAACTCTGACATTTTCTCCAAATGAGGATACCCAGATCATTTTATGGTACCATCGTTGAAAGTGTGGGTTTTAGAGTGAGACAGCATGCTTTCCAATTTTGGTTCCACCTCTTAGCACTGTGTGACTTTAGGCAACTCACAGACTCTGTGACACAGCCTCCTTATCTGTGTATTGGGATAAGAATAATCGGTACCTCTTAGTTTTTTTTGACTGTTTCCTTGGCTGTGCAGAAGCTTTTTATCTTGATGAAGTCCCACCAGTTCATTTTATCTTTTGTTTCTCTTGCCTTTGGAGATGTGTCATGAAAAAAGTTGCTTTGGCCGATGTCAAAGAGGTTGCTGCCTATGTTCTCCTCTAGGATTTTGATGGATTCCTGTCTCACATTGAGGTCTTTCATCCATTTGGAGTTTATCTTTGTGTATGGTGTGAGAGAGTGGTCAAGTTTCATTCTTTTGCATGTAGCTGTCCAATTTTCCCAGCACCATTTATTGAAGAGACTGTCTTTTTTCCACTGGATGTTTTTTCCTGATTTATCAAAGATTAGTTGCCAAAAGAGCCGAGGGTAGCTCAATTTTTAACTTTTTAAGGGACCTCCACACTGTTTTCCAGAGTGGCTGTACCAACTTGCATTCCCACCCAACAATGTAGGAGGGATCCCCTTTCTCCACATCCTCTCCAACAATTGTTGTTTCTTGCCTTGTCTATCTTTGCCATTCTAACTGGCGTAAGGTGGTATCTCAGTGTGGTTTTGATTTGAATTTCCCTGATGGCTAATGATTTTGAACATTTTTTCATGTGTCTGTTAGCCATTTGTATGTCTTCATTGGAAAAGTGTCTGTTCATATCTTCTGCCCATTTTATGATTTGTTTATTTGTTTCTCGTGTATTGAGTTTGAGAAGTTCTTTGTAGATCTTGGATACCAGTCCTTTATCTGTGGTGTCCTTTGCAAATATATTCTCCCATTCCGTGGGCTGTCTCTTAGTTTTTTTGACTGTTTCCTTGGCTGTGCAGAAGCTCTTTATCCTGATAAAGTCCCATAAGTTCATTTTATCTTTTATTTCTCTTGCCTTTGGAGATGTGTCGTGAAAAAGGTTGCTCTGGCCGATGTCATAGAAGTTGTTGCCTATGTTCTCCTCTAGAATTTTGATGGATTCCTGTCTCACATTGAGGTCTTTCATCCATTTGGAGTTTATTTTTGTGTATGGTGTGAGAGAGTGGTCAATATTTAATTAAAAAAAAAGAAAATTAAGATAGTAAAAAAAAAAGAATAATAGGTACCTGATGGAATGGTTGAGGTTGCAGTGAAAATCTATCTTTTAAGCACTAGAAATAATAATCACTGGCTATTATTTTTTGCATGTTAGAGTAAGAATGGCAATTTGTAAAGTGTAAACGCTTACAATATACCGCAATTTTTATAAATGTGAAAGGGCATTTCGTCAAAATTTTTGATGTACTGAAAGCCTCAAGAAATGGAAATATTTCTGCTTTCTTGCTAAAGAATTCCCTCTTTGAAATTTACTCATGGATTCATGTCTAAGTGTTTGCAATGAGTATATAGATATTCTAATTTAAAATCGGGTAGCATTCACAAGAGTGATGTAAGCATGGAATAATTTTAGTCATAGAATTTATTCTAATAATCAGTGTTAGGCCTTCCCCCTCATTCTGTCAATGCCCCTTTGTGGAACCATTGATTCCCAAGGTAAAAAATTAATCCTAAGGGCCAGTTCATGTACCTCGTTGTCATGTTTTTCTCCACTATTCAGCTCACAGGGATGCTGTCCCTCCTCTAAATACCAACTGAGCTCTAACTTTGCCATTCACTAATTTGGCCTTTAGATATTTCATTGTGCCTTTAGGCTTATGGTTACATACTTTTCTCCTTCACTAGATTTTAAGCTCTTTTAAGGTAAGAATTCGTTTTGCAACACCTGAGCCAACTTATGCCTCTGACTCTTGAGTCCATAAGTATTGTCTCTTTTTCACCCCTGTCACTTCAGGGGCAAAGCTCACACACCCTGGTGATTTCTTTAGGAGATAGATCTACAAAAAGTATTTCATGAGTTTCAGAAAAATTTACATATCATTTTGGAGAGGGCCACACTGCCAAGAATGCATATGACGCTCATCTCCTTTTCTCTCTATCTTGCTGCCTTCCACTGTGCCCTTACTAGAGTGCCCATCCAGAGTTCCAGATTCTTTCTTCTGTAGTATTCTGGGTCTTTTCCACTTTCCTTCAGGGTCTTCAGGGACAGTCAATTCCTCACAAATAATTTGGATGAAAACATTCTCTCCAGCTTCTTACCCTTTGCTTTTCCCAGAATAGCAAATACCATTTTTGTAATGCATGTACAATAAGCACTCAATAAATGTTGCCTGGTGATACAAAATGCTGGATTATGATAGAAACAACTGTGGTAATTGGGGGCAGGTGTTGAGGGTTTCTTGGAAAATCTGGGAAGGGACTCTCTTGGGTATGAGATCATAACCCTTGCTATGGATTGAATGTTTGTGTCCCCTCAAATTTCATGTTGAGATCTTAGTGATCAAGGTGATGGTATTAGGAGGTGGGGCCTTTGAGAAGTGATTAGGTCACGAAGGAAGAGGGATGAGTGCCCTTATAAAGAGACTTCAGAGAGCTTCCTAGCCCCTTCTACAATGTGAGGTTACAGCAAGATGGTCATCTGGCAGGAAGTGGGCTCTCACCAGACATAGAATGGTGTCTTAATCTCAGACTTCCCAGCCTCCAGAACTGTGAGAAATAAATTTCTGTTGCTTATAAGCTGCCCCAGCCTATAGTGTTCTGTTATAGCAGCCCAAGAGGACTAAAACACCTCTCTAGGAGGACTATACAATAAAGGTATCGGTTCTTACTAATAGTGTAAGCAATTTAAGGAGAGGTCTGGTCTTAAACCGGCTGCTACCACTTTTTTAAAAATTTTTACTTTTTATTTAAATTCAATTAATTAACATACTGTGTATTAGTTGTTGCAGAGGTAGAGTTCAGTGATGCTTCAGTCTTATATTAACACCCAGTGCTCATAACATCACCTGCCCTCCTTACTGCCTGTCACGCAGCTACCCCATCCTCCCATCCCTCTTCCCTCTAGCAACCCTCAGTTTGTTTCCTATGTCTCTTATGTTTTGTCTCCCTCTCTGATTTTGTCGTGTTTTATTTTCCCTCCCTTCCCCTATGCTCCTCTGTTTTGTTTCTTAAATTCCACATATGAGTAAGATCATATGATAATTGCCTTTCTCTGATTGACTTACTTTGCTCAGCATAATAGCCTCTACTTCTTTCCATATCATTGCAAATGACAAGATTTCATATTTTGATGGCTAATGTATAAATAATATATATACCACATCTTCTTTATCCATTCATCTGTCGATGGACATCTGGGCTCTTTCCATAGTTTGGCTATTGTGGACATTGTTGCTATAAACATTGGGGTGCAGGTGCTCCTTTGAATCACTACATTTGTATCTTTGGGGTAAATCCCTAGTAGCACAATTGCTCGGTCACAGGGTTGTTCTATTTTCAACCTTTTGAGGAACCTCCACAGTGTTTTCCAGAGTGGCTGCACCAGCTTACATTCCCACCAATAGTGTAAGAGGGTTCCCCTTTCTCTGTGTCCTTCAACTAATAACCTCAGTTAGAACTGATAATCACTGGAAATGTTATCACTCTAATCTCAAGCCTGGAAAATACCTGGAAGAGTGTGTTTCTTTTTACTCACATTGACTGTGTGGAAGGGTCATGTGTATCGAAGGAATACTGAATGTTCACTCATATCAAAGCAGACAGATTGCAGACTATAAGCAAATAGCTAGCTAGTACTCCCTGTGTGTGGGAGTCAGGTCATGTTCTCTATCTTTCCCTTGTGACAGGGCAAAGTATTGAAAGTTTCCAGAACCCAGAGGCTAAAGAGAGCCCATATTCTTCATTAGAACAGCTGATCAGAGATAAGTGCTTGCTGATTTCTAGAGGAGAGAGCCTTGGAAAGGTGACTAGAACTCTAGGAAACAGGTGTGGAGAGGAGATGTTGTCTTTTTATGACTCAAGAGATTTAGGAGGTAAAACACTGTGGAGCAGGAGGGAGGACACACTGGCTCCTCCTACAAGAAGAAGGACTTCAGGCTCAGGTGTGGACATAAACTCTGCCTTAGCACATTGTAAGCAGAATTAAGAGTGCATATTCAGGCCTTCCGGTTAATACTTTAGGGAGTTTTTGTAAATTGACACAAAAACCACATCATGAATGTTGGAGGATAGAATAGACCAGTGTTACCTAAAGTGTGGACTGCAAGATATTTTAGGTGGTATGTAGCTCCTCTTTTAATTTTTTTATACACTTGCATTAATAAATTATATGGAAAATAAAGAATTAGTACATCAAACCCATGATTTCACACACAGGTAACAACCCCCTTCTGCAAATAGCAAGAACTATAGATGATGTGTTCAAGCGTGTTTCAGGACTTTGATAACCGAAATTTTCACCCAAACCCTCTGTAATATAGACAGTACAGATGATATGGACTGCTAGTATGGATTTGTGTAGATTGAACATCCATATTCACATCACACATCTTTCAGGGATCCAAGAAAGAAGGGATTGGATTATTTAAATAATGCGATGATGGTATGTGAATAGCCACGTTTAGGACAGTAGGTTAGACAACCACTTGGTGGAGATGTTGCAGAAGAGATTCAAGAACTAAATGGGTAAAATGGACTTTGAGGTCCCTTTCCTGCTGGAGTGTATGTAACTCTTATGGGACTGCAGAAAGGGACTTTCTAAGGAAGGGATAATGTAGCAGGTGTCAAAGGATACAGGACCTTCTTAATGTTCCCAAAATGACAGGGACCAGCACTTTCTGTGCAAGGACTAGTTTTCTTTAGACATCTTGTACTGTGCGAGATGCCCCCACAATGAACAACCATGCCCATCCACACAACTTTTGAATGTTTTGCTTGGCGTATCTTTGGATGAAAAATCTCTTGGCAACTATATGAACCTGAAGCTTAACTGTGTTTGCCATCTTAACAACATTTTTTCACAATTATAATACACACCTATTTTTTCCAGGTATACAACTCTTGTCATAATTCACAGGGCCATAATTTTAATGGTGAACATCCATTTTAATTTATTGTAAATTATTTTTATCCCTATTAAAATTAGGACATTTTCTTAATTTTTAAGACATTGTATGTGTATTTGGGTTATATTACCTATGAATTTTGTATCTGGTGCTGCTTAAAAAGTTTTGGAGTTGTAGTTCCCTACACATATTCTTTTTTTGTTAATAGGGCACCCATTTGTCAAAGATCAGGGCCTGTGATCGGTGAGAGAATTTAATTCGGTACTTGTGTCATAGAAATTCTAAATACTGGGATTTCTAAAAAACTTTTAATTAGAAGTTCCACAACAAACCCTGAAGATATCTGGATTTCTATCTACACTATTTCAATCCCAATAGATCTTACTTATTAAATAAGATTTTTTTTTTAGATAGATGAAAGAAATATCTCTATCCCACAAAAATATTTAGCCCAACTATTCATCTTTTTAGCTTCGCTGTCCTCGGACTTCAGGGCACATTGAATCACCTTGGCCACTTGTAGAAAATGCAAGTTCATGGGTCTCATCATCATAAAATTGCATTTTAAGGAAGTGTTTTCATATTTCTTATATAGGTCATTCTGGAGCCACAAATTTCAGAACAGTGCTTGATATTATATGATTCATACTGAAATTAAAGAGAAAAACAAACCAGACCTTGATATCTCACTGTCAAAATACTTTCCTACAAGCTCCACAAGTATAACAGACCCTGTGTTCCTGTGGGTAGAACCAACCAGTTTTTTTAAAGCAAGTATTTCTATTTTTTCCTCTTGGCTGAAAGGGAATTATCCTATTTTCAGAAAATATATATCTCTTTGTGAATGTAGATGCATTACAATGAAAAAAATAGCGTTTTTAAGCTAAATGATGTACTTCATTAGGTCACTTAAGTTCAAGGCTATCACACACATCTTAGTTTATGAAATTGGTTAAGAGTAAAACAAATAAAATGGACCTTGGTTGATATTTATTTGAATCCATTAGGGAAGCTATTCTGAACCTTCTACTTTAAAGGAAATTCAATCAATTTCAGGCTATTGACTCTCAGACTTAGGTTTGGCAAAGGACGCACCAATGTTCATGTGGCACTTCAGCTGCTACCTTTTGCAAAAATCTCTATCTAAACAGCTTAGAAAATCTAACATTAGAAAGGCTTGAAATTAATTAGCTGAAGTTAGTACAAATGTTGGTTACTGAGTGCATTAGGCAGGGATCTTCAGAGAAACAGAAACACTTTTTCTCATAGAGAGAGGGAGATTTTAAGGAATCATTTCACATGATTATAGGAGCTGGCAAGTATAAAATCTACATGGCAGGCTGGGGGACCGAAAATCCCAGCAGCAGTTGCTATTTCCATCTTTACTCTAAAGGCAGTCAACAGGCAGAATTCTTTCTTTTCCAGGGAACCTCAGTCTTTTTTTTTTTAAGTCCTTCAACTGATTGGATGAGACCCACATGCATTGTGGAGGGTACTTTGCTTTACTCAAAGTCTACTGATTTAAATAGTTATAACACCTAAAAACAAACAAACAAACAAACTTTCCCATCAACATCTAGACTGGTGCTTGACTAAACAACTAGGCACCAGAGTCTAGCCAAATTGACACATAAAATTAACAACCACAGTAAGCTAAATAATGAAGAACCAAAATGGATCATAATGGAGACCTTAAACTTGAAATAATGGTGTCATCTTTGAAAGCTATGCCACAGCATTACCTAAACTAAGTATTTTCTTTTTCTCTTCTATACCACCATAATGTTGGAAATGCCTGTTTTAGGGGAAATCTTGGCTACTTCCCATGCCAAAAATTAATGATTTGGTTTAGGTTGGATTTCTAATATGATAGAGAAAGGTTTAAAACTCTAGGAGGTTGAAATCAGACAGAAGGATTTTTCTGCATTCCTCCCTACTTCCACCCTCCATTTTAATAGAAGTGGATTGAGTATTATCTAATGGTCCAACTCTGTGAACACAAGATGGACAACTCTTCCTCCCCTCAAATGAAAAGACCCTATGGCCGTGCTTGTGCCAGTGAAAATTGACCTTCATGCCACCCAATTACAAGCTTTCTTTTTTCTTATCTCTTTGTAACATACTAGATTATAATTTAGGGGTGCCTTTGTGGTTCAGTGCTTCTGTCTTCAGCTCAGGTCAAGATCCCAGGGTCCTGAGATCAAGCCCCGCATTGGGCTCTCTGCTCAGTGGGGAGCTTGCTTCTCCCTCTCCCTCTGCTGCTCCCTCTGGTTATGCTCTCTCACTCTCTGTCAAATAAGTGAAAAAAATCTTTAAAAAAAAGATTATAATTTAGTTCTTATCACCCTCATCTTATAATGATAAAACCAAATTTCTAGCTATTATTTCAGCTCCTGCTTTCTGTATCCTGTAGCTTTATGATTCTAACTCTGAACCAAAACATCACTTTTCTACCTACAAGGGTATAGTTAAGGAAAGGAAATATCTGATTTATTCAAAATAAATAAGCAAATAACTCCATATTGGCCCTTCTACCCAGATAGGAGGGATCCTCATGTACAAATCTCTTCTTTGAGGAAGACCTTAGCAAATACTAAATTCTAGCTTTTCATTGATCCATCCCCAGAATATTTGGGTGTCCTGAAATTCCCTTTTAGTTGTTATTCCAACCCTACCCATTTAGCTGTGGCCTTTGAATGACTGCTCAGAAAGGCAGGCAGGCTTCTTCTTGGTCAAGGCTGATGCTTCTTCTTATTTCTCCATTGTTCTCTTCTTTTAAGAAATGCCAGTCACACTTGAGTTGGGTTCCTTGAAGCTAAAGGCCAACATTTCACCCCTTATTCCAAAAGGACCCCCTTTCCCCAGGCTCTGTGACACAACTCCTTTCCCCTTTGTCTCTTCCCCCCTCCCCTGTGCCTCAGGAAGGTCTGCTGTTTATTTTCTCACCTCCACCTGCCAATCAGCAGTGTGAGGAGGGATGTCTGATGAGGTCCCTGCTGACACCATTTTGCTGCCAGTCACAAACAAACACATTCCTTCTTAAGGAAACAACCTGCGGCTTTGCTTTCACAACCCCAGCTTGCAGAAAGAAATCCAAGGGTAACAGTGTTAGATTTGTGTCAAAGGCATTATTTATGTTCGTTAGACATAGAGTGAAAACACAATGGCTTTTACACATGCTGGCATTTTGCTATCCCACTTGCCACTTCATTGAGATCTTGTTAAGTGTTAACCCAACACTTACATAGTAATTGATTATTAAAAATGTGTGTCTAATTTTATAATTCATGGAAAAATACAGACTTAGGTTTTGCATATTTATCAGGCTCTGTATGTGCTTTTTCAGAAAATGGGCTGATAGATAATGAACCTACTAAAACCTTATTTATTTATTTATTTATTTATTTATTTATTTATTTACGAGAGGGAGACAGAGGGGGTGGGGAGGGACAGAGGGAGATGGAGAGAGAGAATCACAAACAGGCTCCAAGCCCAGCATGGAGCCAAACATGGGGCTTGATCCCACAACCCTGAGATCATGACCTGACCTGAAATCAAGAGTAGGGTGCCTGACTGAGCCACCTAGGTGCCCCCTAAAAACTAATTTATTGAACCAAATTAAAACTCACTATATTTTACTGAGAAATGGCATCCATGTTTTTGGTATCTAAGATTAATTTTCTGAGAAAGCAAAAGATTCACATACGCATGAGAAAAAGGAACCACATTGATTTTGTTTTCATTCAATAGCAATTACTGAATTAAATCGTCTCTTTATTCTGAATATGTTTATTGAGGACCACCTAATTGCCAGGCACTGCAGTAGGCTTTATAAATAGTTGGAAGAAAACATACAAGGTTGTAATTACCACAGAACTTCAATTACAATTTGTGGGGTGGATGGGGGGTGAGAAATACTAAACAAATGTACCCTCCAAAAAGTGTATATACAGGAACACTTCCAATGAAGATAAAGAGGACTATAAAGGAGAAGATCAAGTTTGCATGAGAGAAAATGAAGGGGTCATGGTCATATCTGTGAGTATGCCAGACCCTGGAATAATAGAGGTACCATTCAAGACTGAGACACCAGATTTTCAGTACAAATGGGGAAACAACAGATGAACAAATGGGTAACAATCCAGTTTGGTAGGTTCTGTACTAACCTTCATGAATGAGGTCTTCTTGGGGCTCTAGGAAGCCCCAGTCTTTATGGAAGACTCAGAGAACCTCTAGAAGGAGATAACATATCACCTTGAAAGAACTCAGTTGTTTCATTAATGACCACAATACACTAAGCACTTTTCTTGGGGTAGAAATGACTTCTTTACACAAGCTGTGAAAGGGAATGAAGAGCACATGGGTCTCAGATGAGGGGAAAGAACTGGAGGAAGGAATTAAAGAGTGTCTGAATATGAAATGAAGTATTCTTTTTTCATTGCTTGTGCTAGAGTTTGTGTAATTGAACATTTCTTTGACTTTATAGGAGAAGGGCAATGATGTCAGAAAAGGGCCATTTACCTAAGGTATAAATTAAGGGAAACAAATCCCTTTCTCTACAGCCACTGTTCGTGCACTTGGGGCCTTCTGATCTACACACTGCAGCCCCACCTGTCTTTGTACCTGCTGTTCATTCTTCTTCATACTGCAGCCTCCTGTCTTTTCTCTACTTCCCATTGGTAACTTCTAGCTGATCTTTGGGAATGTCCTTAAATATCCCTTCCTTAGAGCAGTCCTTCCTGATTCTTCAAGAGAGAGTTAACTTCTCCCTCAAGCAAGGGCTCCCACAATTTCTTCTATGTAATTCCTTATCATATTTTTTTGCCACATTATGTTATATATGTTTTCTTGTCTCCACCAGTACACTTGATGAGATCTCTTATGGGAATATGTTTAACTGACTCTTACTCTCTCATTATCTATTTCAGAGTCTAACACCCAGAAGATGGTTAATAAATATTTGGGGAATTAAAGGATGAATGAATGAATAAATGAATGAGTGATCAGTAGACTCGTGGCCTGAGAACACTCACAATATCTATCTTAACCAGTCTCTCAAAGATGACGGTAGTTTCAAGGTAGATTCTTCAATAGAATGGCATCAGGACCACCCTAACCCAATCTACTGGAGGCGCGTTAGTTGCACTGATGCATAATGAATAACTCCATAACTTAGTGGCTTAAACCGACAATAACAATTCATTATGTTGCAGTTTCTATGAGTTAGGATTTTATGAGTCACTCAGTCAAGTTCTAGCTCAGGTTTCTCATGAACTTGTAGTCAGATACTGATTGGGGTTGCTGTCATCTGAAGGTTTGGCTATGGCTCGAGGATACATTTCCCAGGTGGCTCACTCAAGTTTCTGATAAGTTGGTTCCTCTTCATTTGGGCCCCTTCCTGTGGCTTCTTGAATATCCTAACCACATGGAAGCTGACTTCCTCAGAGTAAGCAATCCAAGAGACCAAAGTGGAACCTGAGATGCCTTGTATTACCTAGCCTTGGAAGTCATACATTTTTGCCATATTCCATTGGGTAAATAAGCTAACTGTGCTTCAGTGTAGGAGGAAACAACAAAAAGGAGAGGATACAAGGAGGTGAGGGTCAATGGGGCCATATTGGAGGCCTGTTATCACACCTGGCTATGTGAATCCTCTTGGTATTCTTTGGGAGAGGAATCAGAGTCTTCTTTACTAGGTCTTACCCAAGAGAGGTATTTGGGAAGGTCATGAAGAGAAGGTTAAACCTGTGGGGAAGTACACATGAACCATACAGGAATTGTTGACAGGCAAAGAGTCCTTGGCTTATCTTTAGCCTTTCACCTATGGTCCCCCATGCCCTTTGGTAACATAAATAAGTTTCCACAATATCCCTCTTCTGTGGGTGTTATTTTCCTTATTACAGATGATAAGTTAGGGTCAAAACAGTCAGAGGAATTGCCCAAGGGTACACCATATGTCACTGTCAGAATAGGGATTACAACTCAAGGTATCTGAATTCCGTGCTTATGTTTAGACTGGACCACCTCCGGTACATAATGAGTTGTGGCATATGCTAACTTCTCTGAATTTCCTTTAACTCTACCTAACCCCTGCTGAATTCATCCCCTTACCACCACTACACACACCATCACCCCCCATCCATACACATATTTTTAAACATAGCACACACAAACACATAGTTACAACACACACACACACAAACACACATCTTACTTTTCCCCCGTATCTTCTAAAAACCCAAACATGACAGCCTCTCTCTTGTGCCAATAGGGGGCCTCTAGGGGATACTTTCAGAGTAAGAACTGAGGCTCCCATGTTCAAAATGAGAAAGCTATAATTTTCATATTGTATCTTCTTGCCAATTGTAAATCAGTCATTTTAAGGATGCTTCCCATTCTTGTTTCCCTTCAGGCAGCTCTTATTCCTCTCCGGAAGAAGAAAAGATTTGCTTTATAGCTAACTGCAGGACTGAAATGACATATAAAATAGCAACAGCAGGGAACAAATGTGTCCCTAAAGTGGCAATATGGTGCCTTTTTGTGTGTTTTAAAGCTTTGGAGTGAGAGGCAATTTTTCTTTTCAGGCTTCTATTTGAATAGGTGTTGAAAATTTAGAAAACAATATTAGGTGTGTTCAGTAATGGGGCCTGACCTGAGTTGTTCTGTACTATCAGTGGTAGGGATATATATTTTTTTAATATATTCTAGTATTACTCCAGCCAGCTGCTCTGATGATATTTGCAGGGCAAAGCTATCAAGCTAATAATAAAGATTGTTCCATTATTAGTTTGGAGTTTTTGTTTATTATGTAATACTTTCCCACCAAAATCATTGGTGTTCTGTATCATTAATTGAAAAACCACAGAATAAAACCCTATTTTATTCCCTCCTTCATCTTTCCTTTTCCTTCCTTTCAATGTAAGAAATAGCCATTGTGACTGCCAAGCCTGTTTTCTTTTTGTCAAATAGGACAATTCAAACATTTCTTTTGAAACAAAGAGCCCAAAAGCCAATGTAATGCCGATATTTCTCCAAACTCCCTGTAGTATCAATAAATCCAAAGCCTGACAGCACAGGGAAAGTTCTACGCTGAGAAAAAGAGCAAATTGGATAACAGTGTTGTTCATTATCCTCCATATTAGAAAACAATGATGCTGAAGGTTATTTCCTGGAGGGAAGACCCCTGTGTGACCTGCCCTCCTCACACACTGCCTGTGCAAGGTCTCCCTCACAGCTGAGACTTGCAAGCATCATTTCAAACAAAGGAAGAACGGCCTGTTCTTTTTCTTTTTCTCTGTGCCCCCTCTCCTTCCCTTGTTTCACACTGCTAAACCAGGGTCTTCATCTGTCCCTTTCAACATTTATCACATTTACTATTATGGAATGACTTACTCCCTGAAGGTCACCGTTCTGCAGTAATCCTTGGAGAAGAGGGATGGCCACACTCTGAGCAATGATCTATCCCCACACGTGAGATGGGAGAATTTCCCACAGTGCCCAGCAGCATGGCCATTGTCTTGACTCCCATTTGATTCTTCATTTGCCACTGACAACATGGGCAACCTTGGGCTTCTCTGCCTCATGTTCTCATCTGGAAGCTAGTCTGCCAGTTCCTTTCCATCTCTAACAGCTTTTCTAACTCTAGGATGCCAAGCCCATAGGTGGCATTTCCAGACTGTGGGCTTGAAGAGTGGAGACTCCTGAGATGGGTGATAACCCATGTGCACAATGGGAGCGGGATTGGAAAAGAGTCAAAATGGAGCTTTAGGACTGGCCCGTGTTGTGGCAAAATCATGCACTTTCCCTTACTGATTCTAGCCCATGTGAGAAGTAGATACAGGGGCCAAGAATCAAAATATCAACCTGAGTATTGGAAACATTGGATTGGAAAATGGGGCTTGGACTTGAGGCTCAGCTGGGGTCCTACTTAGCCCTTATATGCTTAGCCCTTAATATGTGTTCTAAGCCCTTGATATAGATTAGAAATTCACTTAATTCTGCCAACAAGCGTTAGAGGTAGATACTATTATGATCCCTGTTTTATAGGTGAGAACACGGAGTCACGGGTAGGTTGAGTAGGATGTGTCGGGTCCTACAGCTCCTTTGTGGCAGAATCAACACTCAAAGCCTGTGCTACCACTACATGGTCTCAAGCATGCAGAGACACTAGAGAGGAGAACCAGCTTCTCTTCCAAAATGGTCAAGGATTGCTGAGGAGAGAGGCGAGTGTGTGAGGGTCTGGATGGGGGCCTATGCAGGTGCCCTGAAGACCTTTCTCTAATATCACCAATTAGATAAGTTGCTCTTCCTCTCTTGGGAGGAATGAGTGAGCCAGTGGGCATATTCTTCCAAGATGATGGATGTTTTTATTTTATGTGCTAAGGCAAGAATAGAGGGAGTGAGGGAGGAAATAGTTGACTCTTCAGGGGCAGCATGACTTCAGAAGGATAAGAAAAGCCAGTGCAAGCATTCCACAGTAGAGGCCAAGAGGCAACTGTCTGATTGACTTTGGGGGAAGTCCCACCCCACGATGGTGGCAAGCAGGACAGGCTACAGGATCTCACGGCCCCAGAACAAAATGAAAATGCAGGGCTCTTTGCTTAAAATTATTAAAAATTTCAGGATGGTGACAACAGATCATTAAGCCAAGTAAAGGGTCGTTGTAAGCATGGGGTGTTGTGTGGTGGCGAAGTCACACTCAGGAAGCTAGCCCTCACGGTAAGCCTAGAACTCTGGGATCTAGGACAGGCTGAATGTGGAGATTTCCCCTGGAACCGAAGACAGCAAGATCATTATACTGCTTTGATTCATGAGAAACAGTAGCAGCCCTTACTGCTCAGTAGAATCACCTGGGGAGCTCTTAAAAAATATCGATGTCGTGTGGACCCCACCTAACACCAACTGAACCAGAATTTCTGGGTGTAGGATCTTTTAAAAGTTCCCCATGAGGATCCAGTGTAGGGCAGAGTGAGAAACAGTGGTTTATTTCATTTTTAACCAGCTCAGGGGTCCTCAGGAAGACACCTTGACCAGGCTTCTAGAATTCTCCTTTTTGAGATCCTTAAGTCCGAGTTGCTGCAAGGGAAGTGCCTACACCTGGGCCTGGCAGGTTACAGATGAGTGGAGAGTGCTGAGAATAAAGAAAATGGATCCTTGGGGTGCCTGGGTGGCACAGCGGTTAAGCGTCTGCCTTCGGCTCAGGGCGTGATCCCGGCGTTATGGGATCGATCCCCGCATCAGGCTCCTCTGCTGTGAGCCTGCTTCTTCCTCTCCCACTCCCCCTGCTTGTGTTCCCTCTCTCGCTGGCTGTCTCTCTTTCTCTGTCAAATAAATAAATAAAATCTTAAAGAAAAAAAGAAAACGGATCCTTGGCATTTGTCTCCAGAGGCAGCAGGGAGCAATGGAGACCATGGAAAACTCTAGAGCCCAGGTGGCATCTAAAGAGGGTGTCAGCTCCTCAGTCTTTCATCCGTTGTTGTCTTAAGGTAAGTGTCCCTGAGTGGCCAGATCTTGTTATCCATCAAGAGAAGATGGACATCCAGATTGTTATATGAAATATCTCAATTTTCACATGTGCAGACAAATTCAAACAAAAAACTGAACAAGAATAGCAAAAAGCCTAGAGTCCTGTGATTCTGGCCCCACACAACAGTGGAGGTGGCTCACAGACAGTGAGCAGCTGAATTAAACAGCCACAGAATCAGAGGGCTAGGCATTTGAACAGGAAAACACTTTCATTTCATGGAGGAGCAAAAGGGGGCTCAGAGAAGGGGAGGGAAACCAAGCAGCCACACCTTGAGATTGTGGCGGGGCCACGTGTGGAACACGGAGTTCCTGACCTGACTCCTCTCTTCTTTCTCCCACACTGTGTCTTATTTGGAAAAGAAGTGCAGACAGAAGCCCAAATTCACTGCTTCCTCACAGAGCATTGGAACTCACAGGATCAACTAGAAGTTTGTCTTACGTTAGATTCATTGTTCTCCTGATCGTTTAAATTACTGGACATGTTTGGGGCGCCTGGGTGGCACAGCGGTTAAGCGTCTGCCTTCGGCTCAGGGCGTGATCCCCACGTCAGGCTCTTCTGCTATGAGCCTGCTTCTTCCTCTCCCACTCCCCCTGCTTGTGTTCCCTCTCTCGCTGGCTGTCTCTATCTCTGTCGAA
The DNA here is from genome assembly GCF_002007445.2 of Ailuropoda melanoleuca. NCBI lineage: Eukaryota > Metazoa > Chordata > Mammalia > Carnivora > Ursidae > Ailuropoda > Ailuropoda melanoleuca. The sequence goes on from NC_048223.1 coordinate 26,107,766, forward strand.
TAAATAAATTAAAAAAATCTAAAAAAAAAAATTACTGGACATGTTTGAATTAATGCAGATCTCCTGTTTTTCACTATTTTATCTTCAGTTGTATCCATAGCACAGATCCCTGTCTCATGGCAGATACTCGGTAAATATTTGTTGAATGAGGGAGTGAATAAAGCAGTGAATGTCACAAAGGTACACACTCTCTGGGTATTTGTGGGCCTTATTTTTTTTTAAACCCAGGCATTCCCTCATAATCATAATTACATTATCAGGTTACATTTTAAGCTGCCTGTTGAATTCACTAAGGGCGTAAATCAAGGCTGCTCTTCCTGAATCGAAAGGAGTCACTCTTTGCAGAAATAGAAATATTGCTCTAATTTAGGGGCACCTGGGTGGCACAGCGGTTAAGCGTCTGCCTTCGGCTCAGGGCGTGATCCTGTCATTGTGGGATCGAGCCCCACATCAGGCTCTTCCGCTATGAGCCTGCTTCTTCCTCTCCCACTCCCCCTGCTTGTGTTCCCTCTCTCGCTGGCTGTCTCTATCTCTCTGTCGAATAAATAAATAAAATCTTTAAAAAAAAAATATTGCTCTAATTTAAAAGTAGTCAATAAACTCTTCTAGGCAATAAACTCTTCTTTTTTTCTTAAAAGTTTTCATGTGCCAAACCGTGTAGCAAAAGAAAGACTGCCTGACTGAGATTGGGTATCCTGACCCCCAGACTTCTCTCTGACCCTCAAAACCTGGGTAGTTCCTAGTAACTATCAAATATGTGCGACCCTGACTTCTCGTGCTGCCTCAATGCCCGTTGGCTTTACATGGTCAGGACTTCTAAATTGGCATGCTAAAAATAAATCAGATTTCTAAGTTAATTTGAATCAAGTGAGTGAGGGCACAGGTTTCTCTAACATTTCATTTACCTGCATGGGGAGGGGTAATAATAAACTTTGCAAAACCTTTGGCATGTCAGATGGGATTTGAACCTCATGAGAGCTTTGCGAGGTCAGAAGGCAGAATGTAGTACGTAGTATTCCAGTATCTCAGACAGGGGACCTGGAGCTCCATGGATTCTTGAGTCACTGAGAGTCACAATGCTGAAAAGAAGTGGTGTTGATTCCTGATGTCTAGGCTGTGTGATTCAAAAACAATAACTCTAAACACCGGGTCACAAAGGAGAAGGAATGTGTATGCATGCTGTACCCGGATCGGCTTGTTGGCCTGTGGACCTCTGGAAGGAATTATCCAAGTAAGGCAGGCCCGGCGGGCATGGTCTTTCAGGGACACAGAGTAGGAGGCACGTATATGCCAGGGATGGTTTGTGTTTGGAGGAAGGGGCTTGCCTACTGAGGTCTTTCTTCCTCCTGGGCTCTGTGATTCTCTGCAGGGACTATGATAACAGAAGGGAAATGTGATAGCCAGGACAGCTGGCTTGCGGGAGGTCTTGGGGAACAAAGGGGGTGTTAGGCACACCCAGGCTGCCCAGTTCATGGCTGATCCAAAAGGAACTTCTGAAAGAGGAATATTAAAACAAACAAGTAATTTAAAAATAACAAACTTTTAGTGGCTTAGCCTGACTCCCCTGGTCTGGTGAGCCACAGGGTTCCTTTGGATTATTTTGTTAGCTCAGGAATAGTCAAATATTGACCTCCCAAAATAGCAACTTCATAGTTTCCCCCTTAGTATTTTTAGCATACTATGAATTTCATTATGGAGAAATAAGTTGGGTTTTGTTGTTGCTTGCTTTTTGAGCCTCTGTCTGGGAAAAAGTGGTGAAGGGATTTATATGTTTGGGGGGAACCACTAGGCAATGGCTCAGGGTGGGGGTGGCGAGGTGTCGGCAACCTTTTCCCTGTAGGTTAGAGCCTGGGAAAGGAAGCCCTTTTCCTAGGAATTGAAAATTTCTTTACTGTATGCTGCATTCCCCTACGTGAGTGAATCAACACACAGTGTCTGTGGAGGCTTCTCTGGGAGGCCTCCACACCATTACCAGGAATGATTAACTACAGTGTGTGCCGAGCCCATGGGGTGCCAGACATGCCACTAAAAGCGCTACATTCCTCATCTCATCAGTTCCTTCCAAAAACCCAGCGAGCTTATTATCCCCATTTTACAGACCAAGCAGGCTCCAAGGGGTTTAGTAACTTGCCCAAGATCACACAGTTCATAAGTAGAAGGAATCCAGATGCCCGCTCTTCACCATTATACTATACGGGCATCCAAAGGCAGCATTTGCTCAAATGCTAAATGACCTAGAATGAGGCTGTTGTATTGATTTCAACCACTTGACATTGCTTTCTATCCTGCCGGTCAGTTAGGAAATGTTCCTTAGGCGGTGTATACATTCTGCTGTGTGCTTTTTCTGAAAGGCATCGCATAGCAGAGAAACTTAGGCTTTTCAACCCAAACAGGGAGACAGTGGTTAGGAAAAAAGACTTGTAGAGAAATGGGGAATATTAGAGAAGTTCCGAGGCTTGCGTTTTCATGGAGTCACCTTGGGACTGCTACTTCTCCTGGGGCGGGGGAACTTTGAAGAGACCCCCTGACCACCCTTCCATCAGAAGTTGTTGAAGGGGTCAGATGGTTGGCGTGCATGTGCAAATCATTAAGGCCACAGGCCTGAAACCCGAGGCCCTTTCCAGAGTTGGATGTGGATTGGGAAATTAGCAGGGCTTTTTACTAATTGAGCCATATAATTCCTGGTGAAGTTCAATGTCAGTGTCATTTTGGGGCTTATGAGTGTCATAGGGCTGGTTGCCTTTTGATGATAACGATAATGAGTCAACATGAGACGCACACACATTCCATTACCGAATCTCTGATAGTCGTCATAACAGCCAGCATTTACTGAGTGTCCTGTCCTTTGCAAATCCTTTGGTTATATGTCCCCATTGCCCCTGCCTGAAAAGAGGTATCAATATCCCTTTTTTTTAACCCAAAGCAATGAAATCACAGAGGTTTAGGAAAATTAAATGGATTGTTCATGGGGCAAGGTCAGCCTTTGAACTCACGTCCACCCAGCTCTCAGGCCTGTCTGTTTGCCCTACCTCATCTCTGTGAAGGACCAAAGGTGGTGGAAAGAACAAAGTATACAGCTTGCACTCAAGAAGTTCACGAAAGTATCAGGGACAGGGGAAGTATGGCTGAGTGCTAGAGTGCTGGCTCTGGATGTGACATCAAAGGGTAGAGTAGGCCCAGCTACTTAGCTTTCCTGCTCAGCTTCCTTGTCTGTAAAATGGACATCACAAATCTACCAACTTGCCAGAGGAGTATTGAGTACTGTAGGGAAAAAGCCCTTCAGGGACTCCACTTCAGGAGAACAGACTCCAGGAAGCATCAGTAGAGCATTCTCGTGCTCCTGCCACGGCTCCTGTTCCTTGAATGAGCCCTGCTCCCTCTTGCCTCAGGGCCATTGTGAGTAGGATTTCATCTGCCTGCGATGCTCTTTCCCTTTCTCTCAAGTCGTGTTTAAAAAAAAAAAAAAAAACTTCCTTTCCTGATCTCCAGGTTGGATAAATTCCCTTTCTAAGCTCTACTCCTTATAATTTTTCTTCATAGCCTTTATCATAGTTTTTATACATTTGTAAGATGACTTAATGCGCATCTTTTACCAACCAGACTGGGAGTTTTCCTAGCTAGACTGTATTTATAATGGCTGAACATCTGTTTTTTTTTTTTTTTTTTCATGACTGCATCCCTAACAGGTAACACTCTGTGGTAGTATTAGGCATGTGTTTGTTGAATGAATGAATGAATGAATGAATGAATAAAAAGCACTGTGTCTGGCACATAGAAATAAACCAATAAATTAAGGTATTGTTACTATTATTATGTAAAATACCAGAGTCAATTCAAGAGTTCTGTAAAAACACTAGTTGACAATACAAGCGATAGCCTAGGGCAGTGTACTGGTTATCTATTGCCACAGTAATGGTGAGTAACAAACAAGGACAAAATCCAGCGGCTCAAAACCATATGCATTTATTTAAAATCTGTGGTTCTTCTGGTCCCACTGAATACAGCCGTTGGCTTGTGGTTTTGTTGACCTTGGCTGAGCTCTCCCACATGCAGGGAGCCGGCCGTCCAGGGTGGCACAGCCGAGACAACCAGGCAGCTCAACCCTGTGCTCTGTGTTCCTTCTCCAGCTTGCTGTCCTGCATGTGTTCTCACGGGGAAATCAAACTGCTCTGTGTTCTAGCGCTGACATGCATTGCACTGACCTTAGGGAAAAATTAGTGCAAATCAGGAGAAGGAAATCTGATTATAAACAGTAGCTTTCTTCCTTTACATTTGCAATTTGGGCCTGGTATTTCCTGCTGCTGTGAATTGTAAGCTTCTGATGACAAATAGCAATAAATTCCAACATATTGAAGAAGCAAAGACTTATTTTCTGATTTTCCTGGTAGCATTTTCCATCTAGTCAGCAACCCATCAGCCCGTACCCCCATCCTCTGGCCTTTTTTTTTAAGTTTATTTATTTATTTATATTTATTTTTTAGAAAGAGTGCATGTGTGCATCTGTGCGCACAAGCGGGGTGGGGGAGGGGCAGAGAGCGAGGGAGAGAGAGATCATCTTAAGCAGGCTCCTTGCCCCGCATAGAGCCCGCAGGGCTCCATCTCACCACCCTGAGGTCATGAGCTGAGGTGAAATCCAGAGTTGGAGGCTTAACCGACTGAGCCATCCAAGAGCCCCTATTTATTTAAGTAATCTCTACACCCAGAGCTGTGTCAGTGGGCAGGGGCCTCTTGGAGTCCGCACTCAAGTTCGGCTGCTGGGTGGCCCTTGACAGATTGTAAGCTCTTTGTGACAGTTTTGTTGTCGATTCACTTTTCTTTCTGTCTTTCTTTCTGCTTACCTTCCTTTCTTCCTCCCTGTTTTTTTTTTTTCTCTTTCCTTCTTTGAATAATCATTCCTCAGGCAAGAGTTAAGAAGTTTCTATTTCTTGGGGCGCCTGGGTAGCGCAGTTGTTAAGCGTCTGCCCTCGGCTCAGGGCGTGATCCCGGCGTTATGGGATAGAGTCCCACATCGGGCTCCTCCGCTGGGAGCCTGCTTCTTCCTCTCCCACTACCCCTGTTGTGTTCCCTCTCTTGCTGGCTGTCTCTCTGTCACATAAATAAATAAAAATCTTAAAAAAAAAAAAGAAGTTTCTATTTCTTGCGGTTATTGTAGTTATTATTTGCTCCTTTCCTTTCTGCACAAGTAGTTTCTCTCCCACAGCATTCCTTAATGAATTCTTGTGTTCTGGAAACATTTACTCCATAGCTTTGGACATATTTCACTAAGGCAAGGTGGAAAATCATTGATCCTTGTTATCAGTTAATGACCCAGAGCTGGTTATTGTGAGAATAAGTCTTAAATAGAACAATCTGCTGTATTTCACTTTGCAGCGCTACTCCTTTATTTAAATGTCTAGGAGATTCTTAATACCAGAAATTATAATGAAATTTATAAAATATCAGACTTCAAAGAACTTGGATTTTACAAATGGAGGAAAGTGGTTAAAGTGAATAAAAGATTTATGTAATTCATGATTATGTTGCGGTTTCATACCAGGGAGCCAGGCTCAGCAGATACTTTTATATTTGTCCCTTCTCGCTGGGGTCAGTCTGTGTCAGGGTCAATAATGATGAAGGTAATCAGAGTCTTGTTTCTCCCTCAACCAGGGTAGTGGCTGGTGGTGGCTGAGGCAAGTGACCTCCTATCTCAACCATCCTGGTCACTTCTTTTCTCCAAATCCAGCTCTTTCCACTTCATTGATCCAATATGCAAACACTGATATTTTTATTTTATTATTTTATTTTATTTTATTTTTTAAAGATTTTATTTATTTATTTATTTGACAGAGATAGAGACAGCCAGCGAGAGAGGGAACACAAGCAGGGG